>NW_020837960.1:31846887-32038618 GCF_003676395.1 Aethalodelphis obliquidens | reverse complement strand
TGTACAGCACAGGGACCTATACTCAATATCTTGTAATAACCTATAATGGATATGTATATCCATTATACATATGGATATACATATGTAATAACCTATAACCTATAATGGAAAAGAATCTGAAAAAAATATATATGTATTTGTATAACTGAATCACTTTGCTGTACACGTGAAACTAACACAACACTGTAAATTAACTATACTTCAATAAGAAATTTAAAAAAATTTTTTTAAAGAGTCAATGTTCCTATCCATTAAAATCATTTATTTTCATGCATTGGGTTCCATGGGGACACCTGGTGCTCCTGACGGCCCGACATCCATCCAGCTCCTCTTTCTAAACGTACCCTGATTTATTATCCAGGCAGGAACCTGTCCACAAGTACAGTCTATGCATTTCCAGGGCAGCTGATCCCACCCCAAGCTCAGGATTTGGCCATAAACATTGAGTGAGGAAAAAGTAAAGACTCAAATAAGATCAAGGGGACCCAGAAGGAAGCTGGGGCAGGCTTTTCCTAGAAAGCGCTCACAAGAGGTGCTCTCTGGTGCTGGATACTCTGTTGGCCTCATTACAACCCTTCTCGACCCTGCTCCTTCCTGCTCTTTGCCTGGGAAAGCTGCCTTCTGTGGACGGTCTCCTGTAGGCTCCCAGCTCTCTCATTCAAGGTTGATTTTGGTTAATGGAAGACTCCAAGGACAGACTGCAGAGCAAGGGCAAGATAAAAGGGCAGAGCATCAGCCCCGCCCTCAGCCTGCTTCTTGGTAACTGCCCTCTTTCATCCGGCTCCTCCCTCCACTGTCTCTCAGAATCTTGTTATGGAACCTACATCGCTTCCCTCATTTTTAGCCTCAAGAATTTTCAAGAGGAATTGGCATGTCGGAGTCAAAATTCTCTGTTGTGTCCTGGGAGGAAAGAAAAGTCTCAGAACTAGCTCATTAATCATTTCTATTTCATCACACAAATAAACAAGAACATAACAAAGGAGATAAACACATAAGAAAAGAGAAAGGTGCCACGATGACATTATATTCCCGTTGCTGCAGAGGACACACAGGCAAGGTGTGGACAATTTTACCAGCATGGGGACAGAGTCGTCAAGGAAAGGTGTTTCATAAAGGATAATACAATTAAGCTGAATTTTTAGATATAAGCAAATAATTTCAGTGAAGACAAAGAGGACAAGGAAATTCCAGGTAAGTGACAGTCAGACAGCATGGTACAAACTGTGCCTGGTAGTCACTATAAGCATCTTTTTGGCAAGTGTTTTCACTGCATATCTTATCGGCCAAAAGGCGAGTTTGCCATGAAGAGTAAAATAACTGGTTGACAGTTTTTGGTTTGATGGTTTGGTTTCGACTGGTTGAAATGCGTTAGCATCTCTTCTAGTCATCGACCTTATTGATGGTTTTATCCAGCTGACAGGTCACAATGATTTGCCCCAAGAGCTGGTTTCTTATTTTGAGACACACCACATTGGAGAAGAAAGAGGCCGAGGGCCTCAAGGACCCGGAGTTGAGCCCACTTTTCCCACAGAACCTCGGAACGTCTATGGATGGGCCTGGGACCACGTGCCAAGAACCGTCAGGAGGCTTTCACAGCACCACAGAGAGCTCAGGTGCAGATGTGCGTCCCGGTGCTTGGTAACGGACACCTCTCCTAACGAGGGAAGAAATTTTAGCAACAATAGAAAAAGTCTGATGCTGAACGAGAAGACGAAGACAAAAACGAACAAAATGCTGTGAATGAAAGACCTGGAGGGCAAGTGCTTACAGACAACGCACAAAATAAAATCAGTTACTGGCACAGTACTGCTATGAATCTACACACATTTTAAATGCATGCAAATGTTTCTATTTCACAAAAAACTTTTTAATTTTGTTATTCATTTTTCCATGCTTCACATTTACGTCCTTTTTAATGTTCCTCCTTTATCTTTTGTAATTTTATCTTTTACGGCAAAATTGCCTTACAGCCAATCAGTTATGGGACAAAAATGTTCACAGCAAAAATGCTTACTCAAAGACGCTCACAGCAAAAGCACCTAAACCAATAAAAGCCATAAAGTTCTGAAACAGAAAGAGGTGTTTGAGAAACTTTGAGAATTTCATTAGGATTGAAATACTGAGTCTGAGACATCAGGAACAGGGGAAAAGATGGGACTAGAAACAGGCAACGATTCGTACAGGATGGGCCTTTACCGCCACATGAGGAAACAGGGTTTTGTTCTCCTGTTAAAGGTATCTATTTAGGGATTTTAAGCAAGAGAACAATATGACCAATGTTATACTTCAGAAAGAGCCCTCTGGCAATATACTAATGTGGAGAATAAATAAATGGAGAGAAGGGCAGTATTGGAGGCACAGAGACAGAGAAACTATTATAATCTTCTGTGTTAGAGATTCTAAATTAGGATCCTGGCCAGGGGATGGTGGACTCAGTTCTTAGACAGACAAACTGTAAGGGAATAAAATGTTTAAATGATTCTAATCAGAATAGGTGAGGATGGAGGAAAAAGAAGGATGAATCCCATATTTCAAGCCTTGGTATATGGAAGATGCCTGAGTCTTCTCAGGCTGCCGTAACAAACACCAAGACCGGGTGCTTAAACAGTGGAAATTCTGCAGGCTGAGGTCCGAGGTCTAGGTGACAGCCAGGATGGTGTGTGGTGAGAACTCCCTCTTTGGCTTCAGACAGCTGCCCCTCCCACTGTGTCCTCACACGACCTCTTCTTTGTGTAAGTGCGAGGGACCGGGGCGGGGAGGGGCTGCGGTGTGAGCCCACTGGTGCCCCTTCTTACGAGAACACGACTCATCAAAGTCAGGGCCCCACTCCCAGGACGGCACTTAACCTTGGCTACCACATGGTCCTGTCCCCAAGTACAGTCACACTGGGGGTTAGGGCTTCAGCATATTTGGGGGGAGAAACAATTCAGTCCATGGAAGAAGAATACCCTATCAAGAGAGAAGCTTAATTTTTCACTACTTTTATATAGCCGTCGTTGTGTTTACCCATCCTTTCAGTACTGTTACCTTATAACAGGCAATCACAATGTATTTGAGTTTTTGAGGCCCCTGACCTTTCTGGTTTATGCAGAATCCTTTTATAAAACCACACTGGTACCTAACTGGAGAAAATCTTTTGGAAACAATGGTCTGTGTTCAGGCTATTGGTGGGATCGATAATGCAGTTCACACATTTCTCGAGCCTGAGAAAATCACACTCATAAAATATTTTCCAACCAAATTGCACATTTAACATAAAGTCTGAGAAGAAGAAAATCTACATCATCTAAACTTTTCTAGTCTTTACTGCCTTTGTGAGTCAACTTCTAAAGGAAAGCAAGTGACCTCAGATCATCATAGTTTTGGTTATTCTTTGAGTATCTGATGCTTAAAGGATCTGCCCCCTGTAGAACGATACAGGGCAGGTTCAGCAAAGCTGGTAAAGGGAGTGTTGGTGTTGTTCTAACACCAGGTAAAAAAAGTAGAGAGGATGACAGATGACTGATAGAGATGACAGATGATAGAGATGATAGATAGATAGATATTAAATAGATAATAGATGGGTGATAGACAATAGCTATAGATGATAGATAGACTTAAATAGGTAAGAGATGATTAAATAGACTGAACAATCAATTATGTGGAAGCACGAAGCCAAATATTGAGAATATTGAGACAAATAAAGCATATGCCCCACTCTGAAGAAAACGTGTTCATTTATTCAATTATTAAACATCTACTGAAGGCAAGTAATAGATCCAGAAAACGAATAAATAGGAATGATATTTACCATCATGGATCTTAAACTATAGAAGAAGCAACAGAAATTAAGAAATAACTTTAAAAGCTTTAAAATCCCACTTTGATAGGTGCTATCAAGGAAAACTAGGTCCAAATAATGATTCTGACACGAATTTCAAGTGCTTATAATACACGAATTTCAAGTGCTTACAATACACAACTATTTGATTAATGTTTTCTAAAGCAAGCTAATCCTCTACGTAGCCATAACTGAAGCAACAGAGGGACTCATAATATATTTAAACACTTGGACATTTGAATCCCCTGTCAATGCATCATAATACACCTTCTGGTGTGAACTTGAGTCTGATTCAGTGCTGCACACAGTCAAAGGACTTGAAGACCCACACATAAACTATCAATATATACTTTTTTTAATATATATTTTTAAATTTTATTTATTTATTTATTTTTGGCTGCATTGGGTCTTCATTGCTGTGTGAGGGCTTTCTCTAGTTGCGGCGAGCGGGGGCTACTCTTTGTTGCGGTGCGTGGGCTTCTCATTGCGGTAGCTTCTCATTGAGGTGGTTTCTCTTTCTGTGGAGCACAGGCTCTAGGCACACAGGCTTCAGTAGTTGTGACACGCAGGCTCAGTAGTTGTGGCTCGCGGGCTCTAGAGTGCAGGTTCAGTAGTTGTGGCGCACACGCCTAGCCGCTCCATGGCATGTGGGATCTTCCCAGACCAGGGCTCGAACCCGTGTCCTCTGCATCAGCAGGTGGATTCTTAATGACTGCGCCACCAGAGAAGCCCCTCAATGTATCCTCCTGATAGCTCTGTAGCTCCAAGGTAAGCTGACACTTTCCTCACTTAGCTTGGTCATGTTTTGTTAGAAGCCTCCTCCCCCAACACCTGCCGGGCCTATTGTCGTGTATAACTTTGTAATTTCTCTGCTCCTTTCAAAACACTATTTTTAGAAGTATACACACATGACTTCATATTGTTATCATTTAGAGACTGCACTGAACACATATTTCCAAGTAGGAAATTTTTATCTTATTTGCTTCCTATAAGATTTAAATTGTCCTGCTTGATCAGGCTACAGAGTCTTAACCTCAGTGACACAAGGGTCTCACACCTGTCTCTGCTTCTTTCACCATTTTATAAACTGAATAAAAATAAAATGAAAGGGAGAGGTCATGGTTTATTGTCTTTGTTCTGTGCACAGCAGCTGTCTCTTTAGTCGTGTTTAATCCTATCTGGGGCTTGTTTAACCCTATGTGCTGGTTACAAAATTGCAGCAAGAAATAGCAAGGTTTAATGAAAAAAAAACTAACATTTACTTAAAACCAGTTACATAGCAGAAAATATTAGATCCATTTTCTCTTGTAACGGTCACAACCAGAGAATGGTCTTGTTTCCAGAGAAACATATATTGTTGTTCTCATTTTATCAAAGAGGAACTTGGTCTTGGAGAGATTAAGTAATTATCTCAAGACCTAACAGCTTGAAATCAGCAGCTGATTTCTCTGATATCAATGGCGATTCTATCTTCACTACAACACCTTAAACTATCTTGACCAAGCAAAAACACTAGCTATTCAAAGGCCATAAACACCCTTCCACTGCACAGACACCAAACAGAATGAAAATCCATGCCCTTGGGAAGCTTATATTCTAGCAGGAGGAGACTGAGAACAATTAACAAGAATACACACACACACACACACACACACACACACACACACACGTATAAGATTAATAGGATATTATATATAAACAATGATCATATATAGTCTATACAAAACCATTAACAAGATATTATATATGATATATGTATTTACATATCTTGTCTGAAATTATCACTACGGTAAACTCAGATTGTTAACGGGTGGCTATACTACGTTAATTAACATGTGGGAACAGAAATGTCCTTTTCTACAGAGACTCAGCATCAGAACATCCTGCCCGTCTCTCCATGCCCTGAACCTCCAGACTACCCGGACTCTTATATAAACGTCTTGGGAGGCAGCCTCAGAAAGATAGGTTTCGTTTTATTTTGGTTTTCACGCCATTGTACCTGAGCTAATAGCATGGAATCATAACTCAGGACTCCACCTCAACGAGACTTCATTCACCACAAAATAAACTTCAGGTCAGATTCCATGAAGTGCATCAGGAGGGATGTTTCCTTGACGGACACCACATCATTCTTCCATGAGGCATACTCGAGGACAGAGCTTCGCAATGACGTTCTCCACAGTGAGATCTGCTCAGAGGTCGGGACGGCTACATGGCCCCTCACAGGTGGCAGCTCCACAGCTCACTGCTCAGGGACACAGGTCCCCGGCTGAGCGTGAGGGCCCACTTGGATTGAGCCGCATTCTTCCCATCTCCCGATCAATAAATTCTAAGTGATATAAAATTGACTGTATTAAGATAGAGAATCCTGATAAATTTTATTAGGGGAAATCTATTTTAACATGCTGTTCTAGTTCATTGTTTCTGCAAACTTAATCGGGAAACATCCTGAAAGCACCAAAGCAACTTGCTGTAACGAGCTGGGAACGCTCCCGCCCAGTTCAGGCAGTGTCTGTAGTGACCAGCAGAACCACTGAAGACTTGAGGTCAGCCTGTCAATACCCTCTTTCACCCTCACCTCCATCCAGATCAAACGTACTTGGAGAAGAACTGACTTAAGGTTCAGAAGTCTTGAGGACTAGCCTCAACTGCATTGTTTGCTAAGTGTATAATCTTAGACAACATCTGAGCTTTTTTGCCCATCACCTTCCTCACCGGGAGGATGAGACAGTACCCAAGCCTGTTCATCTGAGGGTGTTTAGAGAATGCTAGGAAAACATTCAAATGTAAAGGATGCAATAGGTTGTCATGTATTTTCATCACTCTGATCATTGTATTTGATTTTTCCAATAATACATTTAGTCTGAGTATCACGTCATATCTTACAGTAACAATAACCTTGTTATCTGTGGCACTTTGGCTAAAACTGCAGGCACCGAGGAGTTGAACAGGGGTGCCCCAAAGGCCGATCAGGAACCTACAGGTCACCAATCAGAAAAAGTCTTAGCACACGGTGACGAGTTCTAACAAAGAGTTATTCCCAGCATCTCTCTGTCAGTAGGTCTATATATCAAATTCTGTGGATTGAATTCAACCCTAGTCAAAATCTCAGCAAGTTACTCTGTGAATACTGACAAACTGATTCTGAAGTGTGTATGACGAGCAAGAGACCCAGAAAAATCAACACAGTATTGATGGAGCAGAACGAAGTCGAAGAACGGACACAGTCCAACTTCAAGACTTACTATAGAGCTACAGTAACCAAGACAGAGTGGTGTTGGCGAAAACACAGAAAAATAGATCAATAGAGCGAAGCAGAGAGCCCTGAACAGACCCTCACAGTGTTGCCCACTGATCTTTGACAAAGGATCAAAGGCAGTTCAATGGAGAAAGGACTGTCTTTTCAACAAATGGTGATGAAACGACATCCACATTCCAAAAAATGAACCTAGAGACAGACCTTTTACCTTTCACAAAAATTAACTCCAAAGGGATTACAGACCAAATGTAAAACACTAAACTGTAAAACTCCTAGAAGATAACAACAACAACAACAAAAATCTAGATGACTTTGGGTACAACTGTGTCTTTTTTAGATACACCACCAATGGCATGGTCCAAGAAAGAAATCATCAATAACCTGGACTTCATTACAATTAAAATGTCTGCTCGGTAAAAGACACCATAAAGAGAATCGGGAGACAAGCCACGAACTGGGAGAAAATATTTGCGTTATATCTGATAAAATTTAATCCAGTGATATAAAAAGTATGATACATTATGACTAGATGGAGTAATCCAAGACATGTAAGGTTGGTTTAATAATTTAACATCAACCAATGTGATTTACCATATTAATAAAACTTTTACATATGCATATGTAAAAAGGAGAAAGAAAAGTCATGTGATCATTTCAGTAGAGGTAGAAAAGTCAATTTAAAATTCAATACTCATTCATGATACAAACCCTTCAATAAACTAGGCATAGAATGAATTTTCTTCAATCTGGTAAAACACATCTAGGAAAAACCCACGGCTAAGATTATACTTCATGGTGTAATAGCGAATGGTTCCCCCTAAAGTTGAGAACAAGGCACGAATATCTGCTCTCATCACTTCTGTTCAACATTGCACAGGAGGTTCTAGCCAGTGCACAAGGCAAGAAAAGGAAATGAAGGAAATAATGTTGGGAAAACAGGAAATAAAACTGCCTATATTAATGGACAACATGATTATGTCCTTGGTAAAAAATACTAAGGAATCTGTAAAGAAACTATTAGAACTGATTAGTGAATTTATTCTGCAATCTGCAACATATCAATTGTATTTCTAGGTATTAGCAGCAAAAATTAGAAAATGAAATAAAAATAAATTATTTTACAATAATATAGAAAGTGTAAAGTTATTAGAAATAAATTTAACAAAGATATGCAAGACTTCTACACTGAAAACTGCAAAGCACTGCGGTGAAAAAAAAAACTAAAGAGCGAAGTAAATAAAGAGATAAGTCATGTTCATAGCCTGGAAGACTCAAAAGTTATTAGGATGCTAGGGATGTCCTGTTTAACCTATGTATTAACACAGTTCCAGTCAGAAGCCCTGCCTGCTTTCTTTAGAATTTGATAAGATGATTTCAAAATTTATATGGAAATGCAAATAATGCAGAACAGCCAAAACAATCTCTATAAAGAACAAAGAACTTACATTACCTGATTTCAAGACCCACTATAAAGCTACTCTCATCAGTTTGACATTGCATTTAGGATCAACACCTAGTTCAATGGTGCAGAACATACAGTGCAGAAATAGAGGCACATTTATGAGGTCAACTGATTTTCAACAAAGGCACTTAAGCAACTTAACAAGGAAAAGAAAATCTTTTTAATAAATGGCATTGAACAAATGGATATCAACGAGGGAAAAATAAAATAAAATTCAACCTCCACCTCACCATGTATACAAAAATCAATTTGAGATGGATCACAGACCAGAACATAAAAGCTATAACTATAACATCTTTACAGAAAACAAACATGGGAGGATTTCTTTGTGGCCAATCGATAGTTCTTAAACACAACACAGAAATCACTAACAACAAAGAAGTAAGATTGATAAACTGGAATATATTAAAGTGTAAAACTTCTGCCAGCCAAAGGACACTCTGAAGAAAATGAATAGGCAAATCACAGAGAAAATATATGCAAAACATATATCTAACAATAGACTTTTATGCCAAATATATAAAAGATACCTACAACTCAGTAAAAAAAGAAGATAAGCAATCCAATTAAAAATGAGCAAAAGGCTTAATAAACACTTCAAAACAGAAGATGTACAAATAGCCAAAAAGCACATGAAAAGATATTCAAAATTATTAGTTATCAGGGGCTTCCCTGGTGGCTCAGTGGTTGAGAATCTGCCTGCTAATGCAGGGGACACGGGTTCGAGCCCTGGTCTGGGAGGATCCCACATGCCGCGGAGCGGCTGGGCCCGTGAGCCACAACTACTGAGCCTGCGCATCCGGAGCCTGTGCTCCACAACGAGAGAGGCCACAGCAGTGAGAGGCCCGTGTACCGCAAAAAAAAAAAAAAAAAAAAAAAAAGACACGGGAGCCAGCTTGAGGGGCTCCCACTGGTCAAATGTAGAAGAATTCGATCATCACGATAAATAATAATTGTAATGGATTAAAATTTTCAGAATAAAATAAAAAATTATTGGCCCAAACCTATACAAATAAATTACTAAATAAACAAATAGGAGAGAAAAGGAATATTTCTTAAAATAGGATGCCAACAAATAAACACAGGCATAACGATGGAGGCATAAAAATCATTGATGCACGTTAACTATAGCGGATAAGTTTGATGGGGAACAGCGTATGCATGTAGCTCAAAGTATCTCCCCATAAATTACATATTATTTAAAAAGGAAAAACAGTAACTTTACAGTAGAGACACCTGGCTGACAATACCTTAATCCAGTTATCAAAGTTAACATCAGCTACGCTGGTACAAACTGACATTACGTGTTTCTCCATACGATATAATAAGGAGAACACAGCATCATTTCTGCGGTGTTCTTACGAAAATAATCAAAAAAGACTCATTCTTCAAAAGAGTCAAGGTCAAGAAAGACGAAAAATTAACTCAGGAACTAATTAATCCCAGGTAAAGGAGATTAAGATGATATAGTACCTCAATGCAGTGTCTAAACCCTGGATAGGATCCTAGAACAGGAATAAAATAGTCATAAAGGGCATTGGACAATTGATGAAATTTGGACTTGGACTGCCAATTAAACGTCCTGATTTTTATCACTATAATTTGGTTACATAGTATTTGTCCTTGTTCTTAGGAAATATACGCTAAAGAACTTAGTGCCAAAGGGGCACAATATGTTCAACTTACTCTGAAGGGGTTCAAGAAAAGTAAATGTTATCTCTATATCGTATTATCTCTCTATGTACTATACCTGTCTCTAGAGAAAGAATGATAAATAGGTCACTATTCTTGAAATTTTTCCACTTTCGAAATTATATTAAATAAAAGTCTGCATAAAAGAATGCACATCGAAATAGGGAAAATGCATACAAAATTATCTCTTTCCTATTTTGACGGTTTCTCTCAAATGTGCATAGGTCAGGAAGTTGTGAATTGTTCAAATTAATAGCGAGAGTAGGTGGAGGCTACTGGTTAGAAACAGCAGGAAGCAAATTTTACTATTAGCAATTCACGACGAGGTCCAAGGTTTTAAAAATCCTTACGCAGAGGAGGTGGCTGAATGCAAAAGATCACAGCTTTCTCATTTAAAACGGGCAAGAAATCTACTGCACAAAACCTTCTGCAGGATAGAATGGATTTTAAATGCCCTAACATTACATATTTTCATAGAGTACTCTGAACCGCTATACAGCTGCTGGAGATAGGAAAGAATTTACTTCTTCCTGTATTTGATAAAACGACTGGAAATAGCACTTTTAAAACAAAATCGTCATTTTGTTTCAATTTTCAATCCAAGAAACCCCTTGATTTTCACCCCATGGTTACATATGTCTTTGTAGGCTCGCAAGAAAACGCATCAAGAACTCACACTAACACAGTCAGGATGAAACCTTTTGACTTACAGCTTTTCCCCTATTACATGAAATTCATAAGTCATATACTTGAATTCTGCCATGAGTGTTAGGATGCCCACGGCACCCTGAAGGCTGTGAGATGGCAGGTCATAAAACGTCAAGTCTGGGAAGGACAGCATTGGGTAAATACTGCTGCTACGAGCTTGTGCCTTGGGGCTCAGCCAAACGTGGAGGAAAGCCAGCACACGGCTCAATCAACACTAGTTACAAGATGGGGAAACAACTCCCGCGCCCCTCAAAGCACCATGTGCGTGAACATACCTTCTAGTTGTTTTTTTTAACTTGTAAAACATGTAGTCAGGAAAAGGGAAACAACGGAGAAATAACTATGGCACAGATATGTCACTTATTTCTCATAAAAAGTCAGGGAAATACAAATGATAACACTCTCTCTTCCTTTATAAACATGACGACAGATTTAGCGAGGCTGACTGTACCACTGAAGCTCCAGCCACTGTGGGATGGACTTGGGATTCCAAACTAGGTGCCGTTCCAGACCAAAGGCTTATGCCACGTCACATCCTTCAAGAGACAGCGACGGTCTTCACTCTCCCTTGGGAAAAAGTGTTCAAGAAGAAAAATTGTTGCCGCGCTTCCCTACTTCTTTCCCTCCATTTTATCAATCTGCCATTATTCTGAGTTGGAGAGAATGGACAGAGCCAGTTCTGGGGGAGCCGGAGGCACTCACAACAGTGAGGATGGCTGAGGTCCCGGGGCGGGGAATGCGGACGGGCTGGCCCTGCCCTCGAGCGCGATGCGGAATGCCACACTCCGTGGACAGTTCAACCGCAAGTGTTTCTAGCGGGCATGTCCTGCTGTAAACCGGGAAGGGTAGAACGAAATGCATTTGTTTAGATCTACAAAAAATGAGACCTTATCTCCTCTGAATAACAAGAGAATGTTTGAGAGTTCAGGTCAGGGTGAGAAACAGGGAGGTACCTACTATGAGCTACAAGCAAGGAAAATGAAGCTGTTCTTTGAGCGTTCAACTAGTAAAACCCACCAGAGCAGATGAGAAAAGCCATCCTATGAGTACGCTAGCATAGTTATAGTTACACTACTTGTTAACTGCCTATTACGAACTGGTCAGAGAACTGGACATTTTACACACTTTCTTACCTCATCCAATCCTCCTAACAATCTCATGATTTAAACTGGATTAACTCAATTTCACAGAGGAAAATGAGACAGAAAAATCAACTTGGCTAAGTCCTAGCTAAGACTGAAACCTAGGCTGTTAAACATCAAAGTCTTTGTTCTCACCTCAAGGCTGTGTTGGCCAAAAATGGGTTTCCGAACTGCTGGGGTGATCTACAAATCCTACATCGGGGGGAAGCCCTGGCACAAGGCTATAAGGTAGGCAGTAACAGTCCATCCTTCCCTATTTTACCTATAGGGGAAGATTAGATGACTAAAAGAGGATTACCACCCTGCAGCATAGAAAAGAACATCCAAAAAATGAGAAATGCCAGTGTTTACTCATAACTGTTCAAAGAAGATACACACTAACGCATGGGGTCATAAATTTCTAGCACACGAAGAGGTGTCCTCCGTTATGGAATAAGAATGACTCACCTGGCATCACCACACACGCTGCCGAAATAGGTCTCCGATGTATTCACACCATTTCCCTCTAATTATATGATCAGTAAGAACTTTACTGAATTACCAAGGAATATTCCAGAGTATACGCCATTCTATTTTATGCAAACAAATTATGCAACTAGAAATAGTGCAATTTAAAAAAAGAAAAATTCAAACGTTTGTGTAAAATATATTAAATCATACAAAAATGTCATTCTTAAAGAAAAAAGGTGAATTTTAAGCCATGCTGCAGATAAACCACCTTAGATGGAAACAGAAATCCTTCCTTTTCCTTGTCAATATTATCAGTCTTGTGATGCCTTTTATATGCATCAGAAATCTCTGAGAGTGATTTAGGGATCATGGCGCTTTTATTTTAACATTCACTACACATAAAATTTTAAATAATTTTATATACTACAAATAATGTTATTCAAATGTTCATTAAATTGTGGTGTCAATATGAGAGTGGAAAAACAGACCCCCAAATCAAGGAAGGACCAAATGTTTTTCAGTTAATGCTAGAGAGAACATTCTGAAAATTTTAAAGCTGCATTACGGGAGCACAGCTTTCGTGTTGGCAAAAATCACTGTATATCAGGCAGGGATGATGACAAAATACTGGTGACATAATGCAAAATAAATGCCATAGCAATGTGCCTTTACACTTCAATTTCGGGAAATTTCTAAGCTCTGAAAAAGCATACTACCTACCTTACATTGATTTCTTTATGAAAATTACTCCTGAATTATCCAAGTTTTGAATTGCTCAAGGTCTTCAGAAACAAAAAATGGGATCATTATATTGAATGCAGAAGAAAAATCATTCCAGTCAGAAGAAAGAATAACGTCCTTTAGAAATTAATGTATTTGTGCCTGATGTATACGCTTCCTTGTGGTGCCTGGTCAATGTTTAGAGAATAAAAGGACAAATGACTTTAAGAAATGCAGCCTTACAGGACTCTCAGGTGAAGGCCACCTGAACTTCCACCTGCCATCCTTTCTCTCTGAGATGGAGATCTGTGCCCAAACATGCCAGGGCTAGCATCTTAACAACAAAGGTCAAGAAAATTCTCTTTCCTCTGAATTTCTTACTTGCCATTAAGACTGTTTGATCACAGAGCAAGAAATTTTTAAAAAAATACAGATCAGGGCTTCCCTGGTGGTGCAGTGGTTGAGAGTCCGCCTGCCGATGCAGGGGACACGGGTTCGTGCCCCGGTCCGGGAAGATCCCACATGCCGTGGAGCGGCTGTGCCCGTGAGCCATGGCTGCTGAGCCTGCACGTCCAGAGCCTGTGCTCCGCAACGGGAGAGGCCACAACAGTGAGAGGCCCGCGTACCGCAAAAAAAAAAAAAAAAATACAGATCAAAAGACATGCTAAAATCAGTTGTGTACCTGGAATATAGTACTGTCTTCCGATGGAAAGTTTATTGCTAAAATGCACATGCCTGGCCCTAAACGCGCGTACTTCTGACAGTCTGCACCACTGAACTCTGTGCTCCTCTGGACCAGCTCTAGCTTGTCCAATGTGTGCCTCCCCAGTGGCTCTCCCTTGCTCGGCCTCTGGTAGGAGGTGAGGAGTGCTGGCCTCTTCCTGGGACGGGTTAGAGGCCGACCTGGCACGAGCTGCGTGCGTGCTGGCAGCGGCCCCCTCACTGTAGTAACTCCGTTCCTAGGAGAGTCCCTGGCCCATAGGTGCTCGGTGAATAGCCCTTGAATTGTTAAATGTGGGGGGCCCTCTGACTCGTGCTGGGGCTGAGGCAGGGCATAAGGCCCCAGAGTAGGAAACAGCCAGGGGGAAGAAGTGCTTTATTCCTGCGAGAGCAGCTTGCGCTGGAGGTCAGGGAGCTGGGCCAGGACGTGAGGAGAAGGCTCTGAGCATTGGGGCAGCGTGCTGGGTGTGTAGACATTACATCATTCTCACATCTCTTGTACCCAGAGCCCATGGTGAGGACCCTGGACCCAAGGAAGAGAGGATACTGGTAACCTTAGCATCATACAGAAAGTAACTGAAAGAACACCTACTGAACACTGGCAGAAGACCTCAGACTTCCCAAAAGGCAAGAAAATCCCCATATACCTGGCCATGTCGCTGACGGGGTCCTGGTGCTCCAGCCTGGTGTCAGGCCTGAGCTCTGAGATGGGACAGCTGAGTTCAGGACACTGGACCACCCGAGGCCTCCAGCCCCACATAATATCAATTGGCGAGAGCTCTCCCAGAGACCTCCGTCTCAACACTAACACCCAGCTCCACCCAACGCCCAGCAAGCTCCAGTGCTGGACGCCCCATGCTAATCAACTAGCAAGACAGGAACACAGCCCCACCCATCAGCAGGGAGGCTGCCTAAAATCATACTAAGTCACAGATACCCCCAAATGCACCACAGGACACAGTCCTGCCCTCCAGAAAGACAAGATCCAGCTCCACCCACCAGAATACAGGCACCAGTCCCCTCGACCAGGAAGCCTACACAAGCCACTGAACCAAACTTACCCACTGGAGGCAGACACCAAAAAACAACGGTAACTACAAACCTACAGCCTGTGAAAAGGAGACCCCAAACACAGTAAGTTAAGCAAAATGAGAACACAGAGAAATACACAGCAGGTGAAGGAGCAAGACAAAAACCCACCAGACCAAATGAAGAGGAAATAGGCAGTCTACCTGAAAAAGAATTCACTGTAATGATAGTAAAGATGATTCAAAATCTTGGAAATAAAATAGAGAAAATGCAAGAAACGTTTAACAAGGACCAAGAAGAACTGAAGAGCAAACAAACAATAATGAACAACACAATAAATGAAATTAAAAATTCTCTAGAATGAATCAATAGCAGAATAACTGAGGCAGAATAATGGATAAGTCACCTGGAAGATAAAATAGTAGAAATAACTACCACAGAGCAGAATAAAGAAAAAAGAATGAAAAGAACTGAGGACTGTCTCAGACACCTCTGGGACAACATTAAACACACCAAAATTCGAATTATAGGGATCCCAGAAGGAGAGAAAAGAAAGGGTCTGAGAAAATATTTGAAGAGATTATAGTTGAAAACTTCCCTAATACAGGAAAGGAAATAGTCAATCAAGTCCAGGAAGTGCAGAGAGTCTCATACAGGATAAATCCAGGGAGAAACAAACCAAGACACATATTAATCAAACTGTCAAAAACTAAATACAAAGAAAACATATTAAAAGCAGCAAGGGAAAAACAACAAATAACATACAAGGGAATCCCCGTAAGATTAACAGCTGATCTTTCAGCAGAAACTCTGCAAGCCAGAGGGCAGTGGCAGGACATATTTAACATGATGAAAGGGAAAAATCTACAACCAAGGTTACTCTACCCAGCAAGGATCTCATTCAGATTCGATGGAGAAATTAAAACCTTTACAGACAAGCAAAAGTTAAGAGAATTCAGCACCACCAAACCAGCGTTACAACAAATGCTAAAGGAACTTCTCTAGGCAGGAAACACAAGAGAAGGAAAAGACCTACAATAACAAACCCAAAACAATTTAGAAAATGGTAATAGGAACATACATATCGAAAATTACCTTAAATATAAATGGATAAAATGCTCCAACCAAATTTCACAAATCCTCACCAGTAACAGCTCATTTGATAAAGTAAATTTATTTGACATTCCACTCAATAATAAAGGATTGGCTTTTTAATATTTATCATCCATTTATGTTCTTTTTCTTGTGACTATCTTTTGTTTTAATATTTTCACATTTATTTGTGCTACTATGATATACATTATGTGACTTATGACATGTAATATACTATATATTCTATTGTATATATTACATAGAAAGGCTTGCCATTTTAATCTTAGCAAGAATGTCTTTACCTAAACAAATAACAGGTTTTCACTTATCCATGTGTTCATATTTTTTCCTATAGAAACTTTACAAATATTCTGCAAGACCAGAAAGTCTTCAATCGGAGTATGACAAGAGACTGTTACCCGTATAAGTGCTATACACATTCATAATCTTTTCCATAATCCAAAATGCTCTGAAACTAAAGTAATAGGATTTTATAAAATTATTTGTAAGCAAAATCTGATATAAGATTATACGCTCATAAAAATCCGTGGGCTAGGGACTTCCCAATGAGAAATATGAAAGTCAGGTATACAGCAAAAAAATTCTACCATGTGATCGAATTCAATAATTCTCTGTATTCTGGGACTTCCCTGGTGGTGCAGTGGTTAAGAATCCGCCTGCCATTGCAGGGGACACGGGTTCGAGCCCTAGTCCAGGAAGATCCCACATGCCGCGGAGCAACTAAGCCCGTGCGCCACAACTACTGAGCCTGCACTCTAGAGCCCGCAAGCCACAACTACTGAAGCCCGTGTGCCTAGAGCCCATGCTCTGCAACAAGAGAAGCCACCGCAATGAGAAGCCCGCGCACCACAACAAAGAGTAGCCCCCACTCGCCGCAACTAGAGAAAGCCCGCGTGCAGCAACACCCAACGCAGCCAAAATTAAATAAATTAAATAAATAAATTTTTAAAAATAATAATAATTCTCTGTATTCTGAATGTGTTTGTGTGCGTGTGTGTGTTGTGTGTATGTGCCCTGTTCATCATAATGCCTAAATATATCTCAGATCAACTCGGTTCTGTACTCCTCACTTCCTGGGTCCTCTTTTCTCCTTCCTGTCTGTGTGTTTTTTAAAATAGTCTTCATTTTCTGCTTTATAACAAAGTGAATCAGTTATACATATACACGTGGTCCCATATCTCTTCCCTCTTGCGTCTCCCTCCCACCCTCCCTATCCCACCCCTCTAGGTGGTCACAAATCACCTAGCTGATCTCCCTGTGCTATAACTGATTCACTTTGTTATAAAGCAGAAACTAACACACCATTGTAAAGCAATTATACTCCAATAAAGATGTTAAAAAAGATGTGGCACATATATACAATGGAATATTACTCAGCCATGAAAAGAAACGAAATTGAGTTATTTGTAGTGAGGTGGATGGACCTACAGTCTGTCATACAGAGTGAAGTAAGTCAGAAAGAGAAAAAAAAATACCGTATGCTAACACATATATATGGAATCTAAAAAAAAAAAAAGGATCATGAACCTAGGGGCAAGACGGGAATAAAGACACAGACCTACTAGAGAATGGACTTGAGGACACAGGGAGGGGGAAGGGTAAGCTGTGACAAAGTGAGAGAGAGGCATGGACATATATACACTACCAAACGTAAGGTAGATAGCTAGTGGGAAGCAGCCGCATAGCACAGGGAGATCAGCTCGGATACTGGATAAGGGACTGTGGATGTTAATATCAATCATAAAAGAATTCTGTTTCATAGACTCGGCACTCACACATATTCACCTTCTGGCATGAAGCCAAACTAAACAATCATTTAGGTATATTTGCAAGTGACTGTAGCAGAATGCCACTGCACCCATGATTTTTTAAAAAATACAAATTCATACTAAAATCAGGTTATGACTGAAAGAAAAAGAAAATTTGGAAAAAAAGGTGCTTTCCAGTGAAATTGTCTAGATCTTCTTCAGTCTCTTTACAAGAGTCCTTTGTAGAAATAGTAATTCTACTTAGCTGTGTGTAAAATTGGTGGGCTAGGGATTCCCCAGTGAGAAACAGAAAAGTACAGTACGCACCAGAAGAGCCCCCCACGTGATCTAAGCTCATAAATTCTACTGTATTCTGAGTGTATACATGTCATGCATTTTGTGTGTCTATGTCATGTTCATTATGATGCCAAGACAGATCTCGAATGTCTTCAATTCTGCATTCCTACTTCCAAGTCCTCTTCTCTCCATCCTGTCTACATTATCCCTAAGAGATCTCATCTCTCTCATGGCTTCAAATTCCCTGTGCTGGACCCAATAAAGACCCCCAAAGATGTTCACAACCGTGTAAGGCTATACATTACTTTACATGGCAAAAGGGACTTTGCAGATATGGTTAAGGATCTCAAGATGGGGCGATTATCTGAAATTATCGGGGTCAGAATCAGAGAACGTGACGCAATGATGGAAGCGCGGGTGTTGATCAGAGAGAGAGAGTTGCAGCTCCTACCTGGACGGTGTGAAGATGGAGGGGTCGCTGAACTGAGGAGGGCAGGCAGCCTCTAGAAGCTGGAACAGACCCGGAGATGGATACCTCTGGAGGCTCCAGAAGGAACACAGGCCTGCTGACACGTCGACGTCAGCTCGGGGGAACATTTCAGACTGCTGGCTTCCAGAACTGTAAGATGATAAATGTGCACTGCTTTGAGCCAATACATTTGTGGTAATTGATAACAGCAGCAATAAGAAAATAACACATTCCCCTACCAGCAGACAATTCCCACTTGAGAATGAGTGAGACTAGGCTGCTGAGTTCCAGACCTATGTCCTGATTTCCATTTGGCATCTCCACTTGCATGTTTCAGAGGGACTTAAAACTTAGCACGGTCCAAAGGACACATGCTCTGTGAGAGTCATGGACATTACAATAAACTACAGCTGTGGAAAAGAAACTTAAATGCAGGACAAAATTTGTGTAACCTAGGTACACAGTTTACTGGTTCAGGACAGGCTTAGTTCCAACCTTGCAATGAATGACCTTAAATAATAAGAAATATTGCCCCCAAAGAATTATCATAATGCAAATAAGTCATCTGCTTAAAAAACTTTTAGACATCAATTACAATATCTCTTAAAAGACTTTAGAATTTTAATTATCTAAAGGTTATTTAAAAAAAAAAGTTGGGTTAAGAGAAACTTTTTTCTATCATGCTATTCTTTTAATTGCCTGGGAGAAGCCAAAAAAGTAATTAAAATACTGAAAGTGTAAGGGATTATCATCACCAGAGTATCTTCAAAAACAAAATAAAACAAAACAACACAAAAGAATAATTAAAAACTTGCTAGAGTCTTTTAGGTCATTGGCTTCCAGTGAAAAATCATACTAAACACGGACTAATTAAACCAGGGCTTTCATTGTAGATAACGCTAACTCTATGAAACGGCAAGAGAAAAATAAATTATATATTGATCAAGGGTAAGTCATGAAAAAGACAATAGGGCTTGTAAAATATTAGGAAACACGTAGGGAGAGACTTAAATGTCCGAAATACTACTCTTTCAGAAATTATTTGATTGGGTTTTACCACCATGAAAACCTCCATGTTCTCAAAATATCACTAAGTCCTCAAAATTACCCAGGCATGTGAATATTTGTACATGAATATATAGACAGATATCTAGATATACATGTATAACTTAACCCATTAAAGTTAGTATCTTTCTTTTAACATGGGATTCTGTATAAACTGGTGGCTTTTGCAAAGTAACCTCCTCATCAATAATTTCATGAACTCTTAAACTTCACTTCATGTCTGTACATTCAAAGCTCAAATCTCTCACCAAAGTACAAAATAAATTTCAAAGAAATGGACCAAAGGATGGCTGGTATATGCATATATACATACCAATAAAGTGCATTTGCTACGATTGCGTTAGCAATAATAGCTGCATGTACTACTGAATATTTCAAACTTCAGACCCTATTTATAGCACTGCGTCAACACGTATTACAAGGCTGTTGTCCTGTAGATCTTTCACAAGGTCCAGCTGAGAATTATACCATGTCATCTGCCTACTGTTGATGCTGAATGGGAATTGTGGCAAACAGCCCAGGCACTGGAACATTCTAATTAAATTAATATTTTGATTACTACTGCAAAAGATTATAATGCCACGACTACTGATAAATAAGATTTGAGCTCTGTGCTAAGCGCTTTATCTGCTTATCTCATCTAAACCTCACTGCAACCCTTCAAAACAAATATTATTCATGTAAAACACTTCTTACAAGTGAATATACTGAGTAAAGAGAGGTTAAGTAACTTGCAGAGGTTGCATAGGTACGGAGGGGTAGAAATTCAAAACCGAAATTCAAACCCGATTATGTAACACTAGAATGTATTTTTGAATAAAACAGTAATTGATGTGTTAGAAATAAGTAACACATATCATTTTTAGTCATTTTAAAAAGCAGTGAATACATAATAACAGACTACCTGATGACCACACGAAATTGTTACAAAATAAATTTGTAGGGTCTGTTTCAGCATAAAGAATAAATGAGAAAATATATATGTGCAAAAAACACATTTTGTAAATCCCATTATGTTGCCAGAAATGACTGCCTATCTGGGGAAAAATGATGACCACTTATTACGTATCATATTCAAAATTAAATTCTAGATGATTCGATATTTAAAATATAAAAAAGTTTTTAAACGTCTAGAAATATTAAGAAAGTGTTTGGAAACTAAAGATTTAACTAGAATATTTTTTTAAATAATGGAACAGAGCGTGCTGAAGCAGGATGCAATCATGTTTTTTACTGAGGTTTAACTGACACGTAACAACATATTAGTTTCAGGTGAACAACATAATGATTTGATATTTGTATGTGCTGTAAGTCTAGTTAACATCTCTCATCATGCACAGTTATTTGTTTTCTTGTGATTAAAAGCTTTTAAGATCTGCTCTCTTAGCAATTTTCAAACATGCAACACAGCACTATTAACTATGGCCATGATGCTGTACTTTACATCTCCATGACTATTTAATAACTGGAAGTCTGCACCGTTTGACCCCGTCACCCACTTCATCCACCCCTAGCCCCTTCTCTGGCCACCACAAACCAATCTGCTCTCTTCTGTTCTCTGTATCTGTGAGCTGTCTTTTTTTTCCTATTCCAAATATGTGAAATCATATGATATTTATCTTTCTCTGTGTGACATATTTCATTTAGCATAATGCCCTCAATGTCCATCCGTGTTGTCAAAAATGACAAGACTTTTTGTGATTTCTTTTTTCTGGCTCAGTAATATTCCATTGTATAAATATGCCATCTTCTCTTTATCCATTTATCCGTCAATGGACGTGTAGCTTGTTACCATAACTTGGTTATTGTAAATAATACTGAATTTGAACTTGAGGGTGCACATACCTTTCTGAGTTAATATTTTCTTTTTCTTCAGAAAAACACCCAGAAGTGTGATTGCTGATAGCTGTATTTTTAGATTTCTGAGGAACCTCCACACTATTTTCCACAGTGGCTGCACCAATTTGCATTCCCACCAGCAGTGCACAAAGGCTCCCTCTTCTCCACACCCTCACCAACACTTGCTATCTGTCTTTCTGATAACAGCCATTCTAACAGGTGTGGGGTGATATCTCATAGTGGTTTTGATTTGCATTTCCTTATGATTAGTGATGCTGAACACCTTTTCATGTACCCGTTGGCCATCTGTATGTCCTCTTTGGAAAAATGTCTATTTGGATACCCTGCCCAGTTTTGACTGGATTGTTTGGGTTTTTTGCTATTGAGTTATATGAGTTCTTTACTATACATTTATATTCGTGCTGGGCACAGTTGGCCAAGGTAAGAACTTACATTTTACCTGGAGTGAGATAAGAACCACCCAGGAACCGTATTTTGAGCAAAGAAGTGACAGGGTCGGGCTTAAGTTTTAAAAGAATCATTCTGGCTGTTACATGAAGAATAGATTATCAGGGGCCAAGGGTAGAAGCAAAGACACCCGGATCTTCATATTCACTCTCCGGTGGCCTTCTACCTTAAGTGTCTACGAATGCACTGGTCTACTTTCATGTACCTCATGCATCCGGTTTACTGAATGCTTCTGTGCCAGGCACTATGCCACACACCAGGGCACAAAGGTGATGCGGCACAGGTCCTGCTCTCTGGGACCTACAATTTAGTGGAAGGCACTGAAGCAAAAACCCTGTGACACACAGAGTGTAGGTGCTATAACAGAGGGTTGTACCAAGTATTATCAGAGGAACAATAATGAATTCTGTGATTATTCATTTCTCTTCTAATAATTTCTGATGACTCCTGGGAGGTAAAGAAGGAGAAAACCAGGGCTGTGCACCACAAGATCTGTCGACAAGGAGCAGAGGGAAGAGAAGATTCCAGCAAGTCCCCAAGCGCACATGGAATGCAGCCGTGAAGACTCCAGCAGAATAGATCTGTCCATGCTTGAAAGTTAATACCTAGTAAAACATAGCATGGAAATGATGGAAAAAATACAGAGACACAAGTGAAAGAAAACACAACTTAGAAGACCTTGAGGTGCGGCCAAACTATGGACTTACTTTCCTGCAGGAGTCAGGGAAAGGCTTTAGAAAGTGATTTATGTTCTAAAACATTCTGGAAGACCTCTGTGCAATAAGAGCAAGTCCCACTGAAAGTACAGGCTGAGATGAACACACAACAGACAACAGACAGGTTTTCCTAAATTATAACCTACCAGCTTGAAAAGAGGAAATGCACCTTCCCAAGACTTCACTGATCTCTAGTCACTGTGGATCCATAAAGGACTCCACCATAACCAGAGAGGACAAAGCCCAAGTAAGATGGGGACCATGACAGAGCCAATGCAGATGTGTTTAAGACATGGAAATTTGAAAATAAAGAGATTAGAAAACGCCAGCCAGGTAATTGCTATAAAAATGAAAACTGACTTCGAGAAATGTGTATTTGACAAAACTGAGGACAGGGTCAAAGTACTGAGTGTGCGGAGGGCAAATGCTTTATATTGATAACGGGACCTTCATCGAAAGGTCAAAAAACTTAAGGACTGAACAGCATCGCTTTGAAATATATAAAGAAAATATTTTCAAAAAATACAAAGAGAAACTGGCAAAACCAGACCTACTGGCAAGTCACGCTGAAAAAAATAATGGTATAAAGAATCTGAATATCACACACATCCAGCTGGGTATGAGACATATATATACACTTATATATACATAATTGTGTAGCAAACAAACTGAAACTATGCATTCTTTTCAAACACCATGGGACAGTTGCAGTAATTAGCCAGATGTTAGGTTACCAAAAAATTCTTTTAGAAAGTCCCAAAGCAGAAATTACACAGCCCAAGTTCTGATTACAATGTCACAAAACCAGACAGTGAACAACCAAAGGCTAGCCCCAAAGAACTTTCCACTCAGAAATGTTAAGTCGCTCTTCTAAATGACTCAGGATAAAGAAAAACTTAAAATTAAAGACTATTCAGAAATGAGTGAGAATAAAACACCATATATCAAAACACAGAATTTGGACAAAGCATTAATCAAGGAAAATTTGACTGTGAGGGCATTTACTAGAAACGGAGAAAAATGGGAAATATATGAGCAAAGGAGTCAATTCAATACAGTAGAAAGAGCAGTGGTCCAAACGCACAGCAAGGAGCATCAAGCCAGGGGATGTGGAGTGAGTTCCAGAGCCAGGCTCTGGGGTAGAATCCTCCTCTCTCCAACTTGGTCCTCAAGAGGTATTTCACCTCTCTGTGCCTCAGGCTTCTCATCAGCAAACTAGGGCGCTCATCGTTTTGTTAAAGGATTAAGTGAGATAATGTGGATAAAATTCTTAGGAGAGCACCTGACACACGGTCAGCACCAAATAAATACCAATATAAGCTTATTTTAAGAGGAAGGCAACAAGGTAATTCAATTAGTCAAGGACTCATTTTCTAGGGGCAGAGGTGGAGGCAAGAGCAGGTTGCGCTTTCTGTAATAAGAGCCCTTTACCGGAATCTCAGTTCCTCCAAGTATGCTGCGGTAGAGAGCACACTGAGGTCGGAGCAGTGCACATCGATCAGTAATGGAATCTATCCAACATTTAGGGAGACGTTAGTGCCAATTCTACACAAACCCTTTCAGAGAATGGGCAATGAACAGCCACCTTCCAGCTCATTTTATGAGAGCTGCATAACCTTGATTAAAAAACTTGAACAGGACATTCCAAGAAAAAAATCAGCCCATCTCTTGCATGAACATAGATGCAAAACGCTTAAACAAAATACCTGCCAACCAAATCCAGTTACATATAAAGGGATAACATGAGTGACCCAGCTGAACATATTCTAGACACACAAAGTTGGCTTACCATCAGAAAAAAACAACCAATGTAGTTCATAAAGGAGAAAATTAAATAGAATAAATTAGAATAAAGGAAAAACTCATAGACTTATCTCAATCTATGCAGAAAAATATTTGAAAAAAATTCAACATCATCTGATAATTCTAAATCTTAGCAACCAGAAATAGAAGGAAGTTCCTTTAGTCTAAAAGACAATAGCTGTAAAAACATTACACACCATGGTGAAATGCTAAACACTTCTATTTAAGACTGGGAAACAATCTTGGACGCTCAGTCTCCCCTTCCATTCACCACAGTTTTGGAGATTGTAGCCAGAGCAGTAAAACAAGAAAAAGAAATCAGGAGCATTGATTAGAAATGCAGGAATGTGATCAACATTTTGTGTAGGTAACATGATTATGTACATAAAAATAAAAAATAATCTACAAATAAACATTAAAATTATTATTTGAGTTTAGTAATGTTATTTTATATAAGGCTAATACATGAGACTAAACCTCTCTCTCCATATCAAAACAAAGGGAATTTTTTATTTAAAAAAATAATTTTAAACAAACCTAATGAAATGTGCAAAATTTCTACATAGAAAACTGTAAAACACTGAAAGAAATAAAGAATGAAGGAAAACAATAAAGGACACGCGAGGACTTCGCTGGTGGCTCAGTGGTTAAGAATCCACCTGCCAATGTAGGGGACACAGGTTCGAGCCCTGTTCCAGGAATATCCCACATGCTGCGGAGCAGCTAAGCCTGTGCGCCACAACTACTGAGCCTGCACTCTAAAGCCTGTTAGCCGCAACTACTGAGCCCGCGTGCCACAACTACTGAAGCCCGCTAACCCTAGAGCCCGTGCTCCGCAACAAGAGAAGCCACCGCAATGAGAAGCCTGCGCACCTCAACGAAGAGTAGCCCCTGCTCACCGCAACTAGAGAAAGAGTGCGTGCAGCAACAAAGGCTCAATGCAGCCATTAATAAATAAATTTATTTTAAAAAAAGAATAAAGGACATGCCATGTTCATAGGTTGGAAGAAGCAATATTGTTAAGATGTTCATTCTCCCCAACTTGATTTACAGATTCAATGAATTATCACTCAAACTCCAACAGGTTCCTTTGTGAAATTGGCAGCTGGTTCTAAAATCTACATGGTAATGTGAAGGACCAAGAGTAGCCAAAAGAGAAGAACGGGGTGGAATGACTTGCTCTAATGGACATCAATATTTATTTCTAAATGACGGCAGTGAAGCAGTACGGTATTGGGTGCAGAGACAGACAGACCAATAGGACACAAGTGAGAGCTCACACATGGGCACTGGATTTATGACTAGGACAGTATGGGAAACACAGCATATGGTCTCCTTGAGAAAATGGGCTGGGAAATTCTGGATATGCATAGTGAAAAACATGGAACAACCTCTGATTCACATCTGATCATTAGATCTAACAATGCAGAGGTTGTTCATGACCCCATCACGCACAGTTTTCATGGAGTGATGGGGACTGAAATCTGATTAGCACAGATTCAAAAGAGATTGGGAGAAGAGGAAATTGTGACAGAAAATGCAGATAACTCCTTCCAGGAGTTTTGATATAGAATAAGATATACACACTACTATATATAAAATAGACAAACAGCAAGATCCTACTGTATAGCACAGGGAACTATATTCAGTATCTTGCAATAACCTATAATGGAGAAAAATCTAAAAAAGAATTACGTGTGTGTGTGTAATTATTCAGTATATATACTGAATCACTTTGCTGTAAACCTGAAACTAACACAACATTGTAAATCAACGACACTCCAATTAAAAAATGAAAATATTAAAAATCTAATCATGTCATTCTCTACTTAAAATCTTTCCATTTTTTCTCATCAAAGCTACTCTTTAGTGAAACATTATGTGCAAGGCACTGTGATAAAAGCTTTATTTATAGCATTCTAATTAATCCTGACAATTCCAGGACATAGGTACTATTATTATCTCAATTTTTAAAAGGAACACAGACCTACTAGAGAATGGACTTGAGGATATGGGAAGGGGGAAGGGTAAGCTGTGACAAAGTGAGAGAGAGACATGGACATATATACACTACCAAACCTAGTGGGAAGCAGCCGCATAGCACAGGGAGATCAGCTCAGTGCTTTGTGACCGCCTGGAGGGGTGGGATAGGGAGGGTGGGAGGGAAGGAGACGCAAGAGGGAAGAGATATGGGAACATATGTATATGTATAACTGATTCACTTTGTTATAAAGCAGAAACTAACACACCCTTGTAAAGCAATTATACTCCAATAAAGATGTAAAAAAAATAAAAATAAATAAAAATAAAAAATAATAATAAATAAAAGGAAGGACCTGAGGCTTACAGAAATTAAATAATTTGATGCAGGGTTACACGGTTCTTGGGGATAACCGACCTTGACATCGTTCAGTTTCTTGAACACACACATCTTCTCAAAACAGCCAGAACACGCACTTTGCCCTCAGTCATCCACTCCCGCTGTCCCCTCTCTCATCCTGCGGGACTTAAAGTTTCTTTCTCCAAATGTCCTCCCGACATTCTGAGCTACACTACGTCTCCCTGCTGTGTGCTTGTAATTTTCCTTCTAAACTATCTCCATGTAGTCTTATGATCAGGTGATCTCAAAGTCCCTTCAAGCTCTAAAAATGACTATGATTTCACCAAGTTTAGAGCAGCAGTTTCTTATTATAAGAAGTTGGACATAGATTGCTCTGTATTTTTGTTTAATTTCCATAAACTTTTTGAAAATTCAGGGAAGATTATAATTTTATTTATTCTTGAGGATGCTGCCTGTGTAACTGTGTTCTAAAAAAGTTATCGCGATGATACAATTAAACATCTGGCAATACAAAAGGAAAGCATCCTTTCGGTACTCCGCTCAGAAAAGAAAAATGAACTGCCTGTCTCACAACAGCATGTCCCTCCTCAAGCTGAAACGTGGAGTCTCATTCTTCCTGAGCCAAACAGCCTCGCCTAACGTTCTTGTAAGCAAGTTAGACAGCCAAAGAGCCCTTGCCTCAGCGCCACCATGAACAGCATTGTTCCATGAAATAGACGTGTTGTCTGCAGCATACCCTAGAACCGTTTGGAAACCATCCAGGAGACAAGATGATAAAGATTAAAAGTCATTATCGTTACTTTCAGAGCCAGAGTTAGACTAATGCATCTTCGGGAAGGACAGCTCACACATCAAAAACAGCCTTAGCGTGACCTCTTAGAGAAACAGAGAAAATTATTAAGGAGGAAAAGAAAGGATTATAAGCACAATCTTTATAAGCACGGATATTTATTTGGCAAAAGCACAGGCTGGGAGGAAGACAGAAGGACATGACGGGCGTGGCTTCACAGACACACGCCGTAGTACGCTTCTTCGGTGGGTATATGCACACGCATCGCTGTCAAGTATCTATTTTAACACCACAACCCCAGACGACTTTTTGATAGCCTGCTATAGAACAGTTCAGTGTTTACTCTATTAAGGCAGATGCAAAAAGCAAACAAAAAGTTAAATAGTTTACTTGACTGTACCTACTGAGTAAAAAAAGAGAAGAAAATAAACAAGGTAGATTAAGATCCCATAGCAATGTGATATAACACTTAAAATCATGAGGCTGAAATTAATCTTGGTATACGGGATATTTTTTCCAGGAGCCTTGAATCCTGCATTAATTAAGGCTGTTTGGGTTGCAAATAAAAGCCCTGCTTTCACTAATTTTTTTTAAACATCTTTATTGGAGGATAATTGCTTTACAATGGTGTGTTAGTTTCTGCTGTATAACAAGGTGAATCAGCTATACATATACATATATCCCCATATCTCCTCCCTCTTGTGTCTCCCTCCCACCCTCCCTATCCCACCCCTCTAGGTGGTTGCAGAGCACCGAGCTGATCTCCCTGTGCTATGTGGCCGCTTCCCACTAGCTATCTATTTTACATTTGGTAGTGTATATATGTCCATGCCACTCTCTCACTTCGTCCAATCTTACCCTTCCCCCTCCCCGTGTCCTCAAGTCCATTCTCTACATCTGCGTCCTTATTCCTGTCCTGCCCCTAGGTTCTTCAGAACCTTTTTTTATTTAACTAAGAAAGTTTTCATGGACACCAAGAGCAGGAATGTATGCAGGACACAGAAAAAGAGGCCAAGGGCACAGAGCACCACCACCATGGCTGTGTCTCTCCTGTCTGCTTCCCCCAGCGTGCTGACCTCATGCTGTTCTTACTGCAGCACGGTTTTCTCTACATGGTGAAAACAGGAGCTCTGAGAACCCCAAAGTTGTATGTCTTATGACCTCAATCACCCGGTAGACATTTCCCTCACACTCTCTGGTCCCAAGTCTGAAAATTGCCAGGAAATACGCTCATGGATGCAGTTTGGGTGAAGAACTTCACATGGCTTCATTAATAGTGATCGTGTAAAAAAAAAAAAAAAAAAGGAAACTTCTGTGATAAAAAGATGGGTGGAGAGGGGGATGGTGACTTTCACAGAAGCCTGATTCAGGGCAGTTCAAACAGTGGATATCTACCCTACACATACATGTGAAACTAACAGAAGAATTCCCTAGCAATAAAATAACAGGGAGTGGGGTCAGCGGCATGGTGGATAGAAGTCCCAGCCCTACTTCCCCACAGAAAAATGGATTTAACAGTGATAGGCGGACAAAGAAACTGGCATTCAGATAACCCCAAAATCCACGTAAGAAGTTGCAGTATCCTGGGGGAGCAGAAAGCTAAGAGGGCTGCACTGAAATGGGTTAGAAGATCAATTTTACTTTACCTGCTTCGGCCCCACCCCCACTGGCATAGCGCAGCCCCGGGAGAAAACAACCGTGCTCCGTGCTTCTCCCTCAGCACGTGCAAGCATTCCGCGTTCTGGGTCCTCAGAGGGCTTCCCCAGGGCAGAGCTTGTGTCTCACCTCTTTGGAGCGCTGACGGAGCCAGCACGGTTTGGAGGCCTGTGAACCACTGAAAGCACAGAGGAATGAGAGCGTCTTGCTGGCGCAGCTCGTGTGAGTGGGAGAGGATGTACAGCTCAAGGCTGCTCCCTCAGAGGGGAGGGAGGAACTGGAACACGTGCCCAGTGTTCCAGCTTTTCTCATGGCAGCCTGGGGACTGGATTCTGTCTTGCCTGCCTTGGGACACTGATGGGAAGCGGTATACTTTAGATGCCTGGTGGCCACTGAGAACAGGAGAGCGTTAGCTGATTACTGCTGTAGAACCAGAGAACTTAGAGCATCACACACAGACACCAGATGCAGCAAGAGACGACAGACTCCTGAAAAAGAAACTGGCCACGCCCCTCTACTTGAGAAAATGCATGCACGGGCCAAGAGAAGTTACATCCTCCCCAAAAATGCTTGAGATACACCTGAAACCTGTAGTTGGGCTGTTTGGTGAGTGTCTTCACCTGCATGAAGCCAATTTACAGGACTGGGAGAGACTGGCTGGTTTTTCAAATGTGCAGATTCCAACACGAATTTTTAAGACACATGAAAAAAACAGGAACACACAGCCCCAAAAAAGAACAAAATAAAACTCCAGAAACCGATTCTAAAGAAACAGAGGTATATAAATTACCTAACGAAGAAATCAAAGTAATTATCATAACGATACTCTGTTAGCTCAAGAAAATGAGGCATGAATAAATCAAGAATATCAGCAAAGAGACAGAAAATATTTTTTTTAAAAAAAGAACCAAACAGAAATTCTGGAGCTGAGAAATACAATAATATCCTTCAAAATGAAGGAGAATTAAAGACTTCCCCAGATAAAAAGTGCTGAGGAGGGCTTCCCAGGTGGCGCAGTGGTTGAGAGTCCGCCTGCCGATGCAGGGGACACGGGTTCATGCCCCAGTCCGGGAAGATCCCACATGCCGCGGAGCGGCTGGGCCCGTGAGCCATGGCCGCTGAGCCTGCGCGTCCGGAGCCTATGCTCCGCAACGGGAGAGGCCACAACAGTGAGAGGCCCGCGTACCACAGGGAAAAAAAAAAAAAGTGCTGAGGAGTTCTTCACCAACAGACCTGCCTTACAAGAAATGCTAAGGGGCAGGTCCTTCAAGTTGAAATGTAAGGATGTTAAACAGCAACATAAAAGCACAGGAGAGTATAAAACTCACTGGTAGAGGTAACTATATAGACAAATATGAAATACTGGAACACTGTAACTGTGGTGCATAAATCTTTTTTAATTCTGATATAGAAGATAAAAGTATAAAAAACTATAACTATAAAAATATTCTAATGAATTCACAATACAAAAAGATGTAATCTGTGACTTCAATAACAAAGTATGGAGAGAGGGAGAAGTAAAAGTGGAGAGTGTATGTATAGGATTGATGTTAAGTTGTCATCAGCTTAAAATAGATTATTATAAGATGTTTTACAATAAGTCCCATTGTGATCACAAAAAAAATATCTATAGAAGATACAAAAAAGAAAATAAAAAAGAAATCAAAGCATGTCACTACAAAAAACATCAAAGAATCATGAAGGAAGGCAAGAAAAGAGGAAAAGATAGACAAGAAAGCTGTAAGACAGACAGGAAACAATTAACAGAACGGTAATAGTAAGTCCTTCCTTATCAATAATTACTTCAAATGTAAATGGATTAAACTTCCAAATCAAAAGAGTGGCTAAATGGATTAAAAAAACAAGATCCAACTATAAGCTGTTTACAAAAGACTCAGTTTAGATTTAAGGACATACATAGGTTAAAAGTGAAAGGATAGAAAAAGACATTTCATACAAATGGTAATCAAAAGAAAAGGTGGTCCAGTGGTAAAGAATCCACCTTCCAGTGCAGGGGAGGTGGGTTCAATTCCTGGTCTGGGAACTAAGATCGCACATGCCGTAGGGCAACTAAGCCCGTGTGCCACAACCACTGAGCCCACGCGCCTCAACTAGAGAGCCAATGTGCCCTGGAGCCCACACGCCACAACTACAGAGAAGCCCTTGTGCCGCAATGAAGATCCCGTGTGCTGCAACTAAAACCTGATGCAGCCAAAAAATTAAAATTAAAATTAACAAACAAAAAAAACTGTCACTAGAGACAAAGAAGGACAATATGTGGCGATAAATGGGTCAATACACCTGAAAGATAAAACAATTATGAATACATGCATCCAAAATCAGGACACACATAAATAAAAATGAAGGGTGAAAGAGAGTAAGACAATAATAGTAGAAAATTTAAATAACCCACTTTCAATAATGGATAGACTATCCAGAGTATCAATATGGAAACAGAGGACTTAAACAACATTATAAACCAAACGAACCTAATGGACATATGCAGAACATTCCACCCAACAGCAGCAAAGTACACATTCTTCTCAAGTGCACATGGATGGAACATTCTTCAATCTAGACCAAATATTAGGCCACAAATCAAGTCTAACAAATTTAAGAACATTGAAATCATATCGAATATCTTTTCTGACCCCAATGGAATGAAACTAGAAATTAATGGCTGAAAGAAAAATGTAAAATTTGCAAATAAGTGGAAACTAAATAACAATCTTTTGAACAAAAAATGGGTCAAAAAATTAATAAAAAGATAAATTAGAAAATATCTTGAGACAAATGAAAACAAAACTATAACATACTAAAACTATGGAATGCAGCAAAACCAGTATTAACAGGGAAATTTATAAAAATAAGTCATACAGTAAAAAAGAAGATCTAAAATAAACTAACTAAACCTCAAGGAACTAAGAAGCACAAACTAAGGCCAACGTTAAGAGAAAGAAGGAAGTAAGATTAGAGCAGAAATCAATGAAATAGAGAATAGAAAACAATAGAAAAAATCAAATTCTTTCTGCAGAGATCAACAAAATTGACAAACCTTTAACTAGATTAAATCAGAAAAAAGAAGACTCTAAAAAATCAGAAATGAAACAGGAGACATTACAACCAATGCCACAGAAATTAAAAGATTATGAGACTACTTTGAAAAATTATACAAAAATTATCCAACAAATTGGATAACCTAGAAGAAATGGACAAATTTCTAGAGCTACAACCTACCGAGAGTGAATCATAAAGAAATAGAAAATGTATACAGACCTATAACTAGTAAGGAGATTGAATCAATAATCAAAAGTCTCTGAACAAAGAAAAGCCCAGAGCCAGATGGCTTCACTGATGAATTCTACCAAATCATCTGAGGAAGAATTAACACCAAATTCCTCCAAAAAACTGAAGAGCAGGGAACACTTCCAAATTTTATGAAGCCAAAATCACCCTGATACCACAGATAGAAAAGGACATGAAAAGGAAAAAAACTATAGGTATAATAGATAGGTATAGATGCAAAAAATTCTCAACGAAGTATTGGTATTAGCAAACCAAATTAAACAACACATTAAAAGAATCATACAAATGGGAATTATTCCTAGGATGCAAGGATGTTCAACACACAAAAATCAATCAATGTGATATACCACATTAACAGAACAAAGGATAAAACTCTCATGACCATCCCAATAGATGCAGAAATGTATTTGACAAAAATCAACACCATTTCATGATAAAAACACTCAACAAACTAGGAATAGAAGGAAACTACCTTAACATAATAAAGACCATATATGACAAGTGCACAGCTAACATCATACTCAATGGTGGAAAAACAAAGCTTTTCCTCTAAGATTAGTAAGAAGAAAAGTGTGCCCACTCTCTCTACTTTTATTTAACATAGTACTGGAAGTCCTAGCTGGAGGAATTATGCAAGAAAAAGAAATAAAAGACATTCAAATTGAACAAAAAGTAAAATAATGTCTGTTTACAGATGGCATAATCTTATATGTAGAAAACCCTAAAGACTCTAGCAAAAAATGGTTAGAATTAATAAACAATTCAGTAAAGTTGCAGAATACAAAATCAACATGCAGAAATCAATTGCAACCCTATAGACAAACAACAAATAATCTGACAAGAAAATTAAGAAAGCAGTCCCATTTACAATAACATGAAAAAGAATACTTAGGAATAAACTCAACGAAGGAGGTGAATGACTTGCGCACTGAAACCTATAAAACATTACTGACAGAAATTAAGGAAGAGACATATAAATGAAAGACATCCTGTGTTCATGAACTGAAATACTTTATATTGTTAAAATTACTACTTAAGGTGATCTGCAGATTTTCTTATCAAAATCACAATGGAATTTTTTTACAGAAATAGAAAAAACAATTCTACAATTCATATGGAACCACAGAGGACTCTGAATAGGTAAAAACAACATCTAGAAAGAACAAACCTGGAGGTCTCACACTTTCTGTTTTCAAAATATATTACAGAGCTACAGTATTCAAAACAGTACAGTACTGGCATTAAAACAGACATATAGACCAACGGAACAGAATAGGGAACACAAAAATAAATCCAGTGTATATGGTTAAATGATCTTCAACAAGTGTGTCAAGACTACACAATGGGGAAAGGATGGTTTCTCCAACAAATAGTGTTGGAAAAACAGGATACCCAAGTGCAAAAAAAAAAGAAACTGGACACTTTCCTTACACCATACACAAATGAACTCAAAATGGATTTAAGACTTGAAAGTATAAAACTCCTAGAAGAAAACACAGGGAGAAAGCTTCATAACATTGATCTAGCAATGACTTCTTGCTATGACACCAAAAGCACAGGCAACAAAAGAAAAACAGACAAGTGGGACTACATCAAACTAAAAAGCTTCTGCAGAGAAAAAACAAAGAAACAACCACCAGAGTGAAAAGGTAACCTATGGAATGGGGGAACATATTTGCAAACCATATATCTGATAAGGGGTTAATCTCCAAAATGTATTTTTAAAACTCCTACAACTTGGGGCTTCCCTGGTGGCACAGTGGATAAGAATCTGCCTGCCAATGTGGGGGACACAGGTTCGATCCCTGGTCCAGGAAGATCCCACATGCCACGGAGCAACTAAGCCCATGTCACAACTACCGAAGCCTGCGTGCCTAGAGCCCGTGCTCCACAACAAGAGGAGACACTGCAATGAGAAGTCCGTGTACCGCAACAAAGAGTAGCCCCCACTCGCCACAACTAGAGAAAGCCTGCATGCAGCAAAGGAGACCGAACACAGCCAAAAAAAAAAAAAGAAAGAATTCAATTTTATTTCAGATTTAGAGCATTTTAAAATTCTCAAACAAAAAAAGAAATCAGTACTTCACATAAGCACATTTATTCTATTCTCCTATTCTCATGATTTTAAAAATAATATCCAAATTGCCACTTTAGTAAAGGAGATAAGCAGATGGCAATTTTATTTCTAGAATTTTATTTCAAGAGGGTCAACAAATCATTCTTGGTTACGCTTTTAGTTTATATAGCTTAAGTGTTTCTTAAGCTTCTTGGATCTGCAGATTTATAGTAGTTATAAGATCTGGAATACATCTTGGCCATTATTTCCTCAAACTTTTTTCTGCCCCTGCTTTTTTGGATCTCCAATTACAGACATGTTACATTGCTTTACATTGTCCCACAGGTTACTGAGTCTCTAGGTTTGGGTGGGTTTTGTTTTTTTTCTGTCTCTTTTCTTTGTCTCTGTTTGGATAATTTCTATTTCTGTGTCTTCTACTTTATGAGTTTTTCATCTAATCTGGTGTTTATCACATCCAGTTAAATTTTCATTTCGGTTGCTGTTTTTTTCAGCTCTTGAATTCCCATTTGGCTCTTTTTATATCTTTTAGTTCTCTTGGTATTATGTTTTAATGTCCAGTTTTCCCAACACCACTTATGGAAGAAGCTCTCATTCACCCATTATATATTCTTGACTGCTCTGTTGTAAATTAATTGACCATATATGCATGGGTTTATTTCTGGGCTGTCATGTTCCATTGACATGTGTGTTTTTATGCCAATACTATACTGTTCTGATTACTATATCTTTGTAATATAGTTAGAACTCAGGGGGCATGATGCCACCAGATTTGTTCTTCTTTCTCAAGATTGCTTTGGCTATTCGAGGTCTTTTATGGTTCCGTACAAATTTTAGGATTGTTTGTTCTATATCTGTGAAAAATGTCACTGGAATTTTGATAGCAATTGCACTGAATGTGTAGATGGCTTTGGGTAGTATGGACATCTTAACAATATTAAATCTCTAAATCCATGAACATGAAATACCCCGTAAGTTTTTATGTGCAGTATTCTCATTTAATCATCTAAATTACCAATGATTGTAGTAATTTCCTTGCCACCAAACAGTTATTTTGGAGAATGTTATTTTAATTTTCAAGTGATTGTATTTTTGTTTAAATAGTCAACAGTGTACAGAAAGGAGATTTGTAGGATTCTTTTGTGGTTCCTTGATTAACAGGTGAGTTTTTCTTTCTTACGTGAAATTAGTTCTTCCATACCGATCCCATTAAGTGTTTTTCTTTATTTTCATATTTTTCTCATCATCTCAGTGGGAAATCAGTGTTCTGTGACTATGACAATGTCAGGGTCATTTTAAATTCCTTCTGAAGGAAAAGTAAGTTGCTGTCTACTTAGAATGTGTTGAAAACCAACAGCCAGCCTCCATGGTGCCAAGCCATGATTTTTTTCTGCATAGCATGATTGTGGGACCCTCCAGCAACAGCGATTCAGGAGTAGCTTGAAGATGTGGCTGTGTAATTGCTCTACACCTAGAGTCACAGAGACAGTAACAGCTCTGCAAGGGACCAGGCAGATCATCCAATTAGTAAGTACAGTCCCTTGTTTTGTAGACTTTTCCACACCTTTAGTGGAAAATCTGCATTCATATTTGCATGAAGAGCAATGCCTTACATAACAGAAGACTAACAACTTATTATAATTTATGAAAACATAATTTTTAAAAGGGTTACCCATAACCTCAGCTCCTTTAGAAACAAGGTAGAAATGGTTTTTCATCAGCCTTTAAAACTAACTGTATTTTCTATTCTAAATGTCAGTTGGTAAGTAACTCACCAGAGTAGATCATGAATAGCACTCAAGAGACATTGGCAAGTTTATATTGGAGATTCTGTATTTCAAAGTAACTGGAACTTCTTGACCATGCAGACAGGTGATGTCTGTGGAACATCTATTTGTAACTTAAAAGCAGGTATATCCTGAGTTACCTCTAGGTGTACTCTTTACATAAACAGCTGTCACCTGCTCTGGCCTTACCCATCTTTACTGTCATTAATAGGATCTCCTTTCCTCACCTCCCTCCTAATAATTAGACATGGGGTTTCACTGTTAGACTTAAAGCCAGCCCTGTAATAATGTTAATACTATTACTGATGCTGCTTTCATCTTACCTCTAATTCTGATTTTAATTCTAATACTAATACCAGCTAAAGTTCACTGAGTGCTTATTAGACACCAAGGTCTTTTCTAAATGCTTTACGTGGATTATCTTTTTTTAACACAAATAAGTATCTACTACTATAATCTCCATTTTACAGATTAGGAAACTGAGGCACAGATTGTTGAGTAACGCAGGCCAGTGGTAGAAGTGGGCCATCTTCCCAGGCATCTACCCAGAGCCTGGAGTCTGGTTTTAAATGCTGTGCTACTGCCCGGCCCTGGAGGTCATCTGGGTATTCAGGTCATATCCAGGTGAAAAGGGGAATTCTGAGAGCCTTCTCCAACTACAAGGGCCCATGGAACCTGTCTTTCTTGTCAAAACTACAGGCAACTTGCCCAAACTTGATCCTGCCTGCATCAGAAGTCTGATGAGAGTCACACGCATGACTTTTCATGAGCAGGAGAGAGAAATGGGCTTCATAAATCATAACCTCCAGCTGTTCATTTCCGAGAAGGAGAAAAAGACCCCGAAAGAATAGCAGACTCTATTCAGATGTCTGACAAACATCTGACTAGTGATCATAACCCCGTGATGAAGGGCAGGAGATTACCACACTCGCACATTTTCTTTCCAGGGGCTGTTTCTCAGAGGAAAACAATGGATCTTATTTGGAAATACTTCCTCCTCGATCTCATGCTTTTTGTTAATTTTAAGGTGGTAATGTTCAATGGTTATTCCCGTTGGCGTCAGATAAAGACTGAAATTGTCCATTGAATTTAACTAGGCAGTGCGGCTACAGCAGAGGGAATGAGGGAAACAAGGTAGGGGTGAGGTTCTAGAGGTGAGATGGCCCAGGTTCACGGAGTCCTGTTGAAATGCCGGCTTTCATTCTGAACATGGTGAAGCCACGGGCATGATTTGCATACGAGAATGGCATGATCTGACTCAAGATTTTAAATGATCACACAGGCTGCCATATTGTGGACAGACCTGTCCACAACAAAGGATACAAGGACAGAAGAGACCAGTTAAGAAGGGATTTTAATAATCCCAGCAAAGGAGGACAAGGAACTTTGGTAGCAGGAGAGACGGAGGGGTGGAATGCCGGGGTGGAGGTGGAACCAGTTAGATTTGCTGAGAGATGGGATGTGGGTAAGAGAAGCAGTGAGGTCCAAGGATGACTCCAGGGCTTTGCTGATGGCGCTGGTCCTGGTTTTTTGTTTGTTTGCTTGTTTGTTTTGTTTGCACGGCTACAAGGATGGAGTTACCACTAGCTGAAATGAGGAAGTATTCAGAAGGAAAAACAGATGGCCCAATGCACTGGTGCCATGTTATTCCATTTCATTAATTCAATCAATAAAATGTACTGCGTGTCGATTTCATGGGCTGCTCTATGTTAGATGTCAGAGATGGAGAGAGAAATACACGCTGTCCGTACCCTCAAAGAATCCACAAGCTAGGAGGAGACAGACATGGAAGACCATGTTTCAAATAATTTACTTCCCTCTTAAGAGGAGGAAATGTGTTACCACGGAAGTGAATTTATCACCCCACAGAACATGACTAAACCAAATCATTCCCCAGTCCCATCTACTAAGGTTCTATAATGTTAAGAGAAAAGTTTGAAATATCCTCATCCTGAGCAGGTCCGAACAGCTAAACCCTAAGGACAGGTCAGTGTTTGACATCATCCCCCCGACCCCAAGCAGGTACAGACATGACTGTATATGAAGAGACCTGAGTTGACGAAATAACTCTATTTATCTATTTTCAAAATTTCCCTTTATCTTGAAGCACCAACTGTGAGAAGCCAGGAGGACAGAAGAAGATCTAAGAGTAAATCAACTTAGAATAAATTGGCATCCTTCTGAACACAGCAATTTGGCAAATGGGAGGAAAAGTGTCAACCGTAAAACTCAAAGAGCATATTATCACTGTAGATGCCTTGTTGGTTCTGAAATCCTTCCTTAGGGTATTAAGATTTTAGACTCAAGAAGGACATGAGAAACACAATCACGTGTTTTGTTTTGAATCACTTATTCACAGTATAACCTTTTTAAAGTTGTCATACACTGTAGACATTTTCAGTTTTGCCCCTAGTTTTCAGAAATATAGAATTTTTCCTTCCAGTGTGCATATACTTACTACTGTGATTATATAATATTATACATATTATAAAATTATCATTCTACTTTGAAAACTAGCCTCAGTAGTTTATAGCACCGCTATACTGAGCCAGCTTCCCCAAAAGCTTCCCTGGGTTGAGCTGATCATATGTCATTTCTAGGGTTAATTAGATACAAATTCTAGGACTAAACCCGTAGTAAGAGCAAATTTATAAGCTAACAAACCATTTCCAGAGCTCTTACTTTTTATGCTAACATTTCTACTGTGGTCTTGAAAATGAGCGTGGCTATGCATCTACGAAATGATTTTAAATAAGCTAATAAAGACGGAGTGAACATTGAAGAATCTATGCAACAGTATAGAGCTCTTCCTTCAAATTTACGTTTGGATCTGACCATGCCGGCAACAGAAAGCACATCTCTCACACTGGGGCAAACTTCTGAGCAAAGACCTGTTACCTTCTCCTAAATCTATTCTGAACGTAGAAGCTATTCCCAGTCCTAAAGTACAAAGTTCAGGAAGATAAGAACCACTGTTATTCGTTTTTGTATCCTAGTGTCTGATACACAGTAGGTCTTCAACAAATGTCTGCAAATGAATAAGGGAATTAACTAGATCACTATTTTTAATTTGATAATTGAAAGTATTTTCACACAAGTTAAAGAAAGTATCAGTGAGGCAGAGTGACCTAAGGCATAATAGTCTTGGTCACAGGAAATTTCTCTGGTCGATAATTACTCTACATACTACGGTATATACACATACCAGAGAATAATTTGGTGAAACCTAGACTTAGTTGGTAGTGGAGTAAAATATTTTGAGATGCTATTTAAAAGACATATGCAAATGAACTTATAATTATAAAATTGTATTAGAAAAATCATAGTACTTCACGTAATATGGCGCTTTGAGAATTACATGGTGTAACGCCTGTAAAGCCTTTGAATAGCGACAGAGACCTAGTAGGTGCTTTGTGTACTTTGCAAGATGAGGAGAGAGGATGGACTGTTAGCAGTTAAATTTGTAAAACCTTGAGAAAAACCCATATGAAACTGTAATGAATTAAAGAAACGTTTATCAATCACCTACTACACGCCAACTCTGTATAAGTTGCTCGATAGGGACTGAGGCATGACTGAGATGCAGTTTCTGCCTCCGATGTGTGAAGGTGAGGTAATTATAAATAATTAAAATGCAACATCCAGGTGCTACGATGGAGGTATGTCCAAAGCTCTGGGGGACAGAGCAAGATGAGTAGCTAGGCTGTGGAGAAGAGGACCCTGGAGCTGAGTCACAGAGGATTCCCAAAGGGCGAAGGAAGAACGGTTTCCAAGCAGAGAAAACAGATGCTCAGGAACCTGGAAGCGAGACCATGCTGTGGAGTCACTTTAGTCAGGGACAGACAACGTGGGGCGATGCTTCGACAAGAGCGGGACGATGGGCGACCTCAGACTGAAGGGCCCTGTGGGTTTAGCGTTCTTCCTCTAGGCAATGCTGAGCCACCAAAATTTCGATTATACCATCGCCTAAAACGTAAGATATTTTAAAACAGCATTTCCTCAAACACTTGGGAAATCTTCTGAGAGCTGAGCCACTGACAAAATACAGAACTTAAGTTCTGAAATGTCTCAGAAGATAAGGCTCTGGCCCCGCCTGGGGCATCCCTGGGAGAAGCCTGGAGGCGCTGCAGTGTTATCAGCTGCACTCGACTGAATTTAAAGAGGAACTTAATGTAGTATCAGGCATTCATTAAGGTATTGGAAGGAATCTGTCTCACTGTCCCTGACCAAGGTCATTAAACAATGCAATTTTTGCATATATTATACACAAAGTTAAGATTAATCCTGCTTTTCTTATATATCAATGTTTCATCTCATAATCGCACATACAGAGGCAAGAGAAGAACTGAGCAAACTCCAAGGCAATTAACCAGAAATAGGAAAGATCCTCCTGATTTGTCTCTTTAAATCTCTATGGAAACTATATTGACAAAGAACATGATGGTCTTCATATACAAACCCTTCTCTTTAGAAATGAAAGTACCTATTAAGAAGTTTAAAGTACCGGGCTTCCCTGGTGGCCCAGTGGTTAAGAATCCGCCTGCCAATGCAGGGGACAAGGGTTTGAGCCCTGGTCCAGGAAGATCCCACATGCCTCGGAGCAACTAAGCCCATGCGCCACAACTACTGCGCCTGAGCTCTAGAGCCCGCAAGCCACAACTACTGAGCCCACGTGCCACAACTACTGAAGTCCACGCACCTAGAGTCCGTGCTCTGCAACACGAGAAGCCACAGCAATGAGAAGTCTGAGCACAGCAATGAAGAGTAGCCCCCGCTCGCCTCAACTAAAGAAAGACTGCGCGAAGCAACGAAGACCCAATGAAGCAAAAAATAAATTAAAAAAAAAAAATTAGGGGCTTCCCTGGTGGCGCAGTGGTTGAGAGTCCGCCTGCCGATGCAGGGGACACGGGTTCGTGCCCCGGTCCGGGAAGATCCCACATGCCGCGGAGCGGCTGGGCCCGTGAGCCATGGCCGCTAAGCCTGCGCGTCCAGAGCCTGTGCTCCGCAACGGGAGAGGCCACAACAGTGAGAGGCCCGCGTACCGCAAAACGAAAACAAAAAAAATTAGTTCCTTTAAAAAAAATTTTTTTAAGTACTGACTACTATGAATATAAATGAGATTTCAAATACGATGGGCTTTAAAAGGTTTCTATCCTATGTGACAAGAAATGAAAGCCTCTAAGTCCGAAAGTCATGTATGTTTCAAAGGCAAGCATTTTACACTTTCCATGTCCGTTATTACATTTTATTATGGGAGGCAGTATCCCTGGAATAATGCAACTCCATTTCCTACATTTGGTACAGACTGTCTCTAGACGTATACAGGGAGCTGTTTCAATGGATCTTTATTACTGTAGATCTTCATGACAACCACTCTGAGTTCATTTCAGATACTATCACATTCAAATTTGGTGACTCAGATGGTCATAGCACCGAATGGTCTGTCCCTCTAGGAGATTTGTACGTGTTTTGATGGACACTTAGTGTCATGTTGAAAAATTAAGTGTCCCTATTTTTCCCCTCCACTGCCAACCACTTTGGATGATTATATCCCTTCTGAAATTGCTGTTGTTCTAGCGTTGTTTTTGAGGTCCACTTAAGTACCCAAATCTACTCACATTTTTATCCCTGGTATGGCAGCTTGGAAAAATGTAAAACGCTACACAGCAAAATGAAGGCTGTCTTTAAAGAAATATGAAAATTTTGATCTTCATTTAAAGGAAAGCTGGAAAGCTCTTCACCAGCTCAGAAGCCCAGAGACATTAATAACTCAGCCAAGGTCACATAACTTACATACGTGGTGGGCGGCCTGACTCCAGATTGCAGTCTCTGCTGACGTTCAGGGCTCCGTTCATATTTAGTATTAATCTACGATGTTTCCATATGGATTTCCTGAACACCTGGACTCAGGCATGAGGAACTGAAATGCGTTTTTCTATGTTGATTCATTCAAAATATCTTTTCCAAGCACCAAGTGCCAAGTCTTACGTTTGCAACAAAAAACTAAACACTGTTCTTGGCCAGAAGAATGCTTAACCCAATTAGGGAGGAAATCTCATGAATTACAAAAACAAAGGGGGAAAACACCCTGAGGCGTTAAGTGCTGTTCAGAGAAGGAATCTGCTCCCACCGCGATGGGTGTGGTGCTAGGGTGTGGGAGGCGCCCGGCAACGCGAACGCCACCAGATTAGGGAAAGTGGGCGGACATTAGGGCCCACCACAGGTCAAACACCGCGTACAATCTTTTTCAAGACCGCAAATCCTGGAGATGGCTCAGAGCCCCGATTTGCCTTTGACGGCTCAGATCCAATACGCTACCTCACGTCGTCACGCCCTGTCTTTCAGTTCCCATGTTCACCATCCCATCCAAAGCCAGCACTACCCTGATAAACACCGCGAGGATGGAAAAGTACCTGGTCTCCTTGTCTGCAGGTCTTAAGCCCTCTAATGCACCCTGCTCCTAGCTGCTGCAGCTCTCTCTTTGGACTATGCACTCATTCTCAGAAACATTTGGATGGCTTCCTGTGATCAAAATGAGTGGTTTTCAAGCTACATGTGCAGCCCACCCCACTTTTTCAAGGAAAATCTTAAACCCAGAACACCAATAACTAAATCAGACTGAAATGTATTTATTTGCACAAAAATTACTCCCAACCCCGCAGGCCTCAGGGATCTGGGAAGCAAGTTTAAAAAACACTGAAACAATCAAGAGGGGCATTGAGAGGCACCTTCACTAAGGATCACAGCCTAGAGCCTTGCTTCCAGCAGCCTTGCTACTTATGGGCCAGGAGCACAGACCTCACTCGGGAGCAGGGGAGAAATGCTGCACCTCAGACCCACCCTGGCCCTGAATCAGAAACAGCACTTTAAAGATTCCCCAGGTGGGGCTTCCCTGGTGGCGTAGTGGTTGAGAACCTGCCTGCCAATGCAGGGGACACGGGTTCGTGCCCTGGTCTGGGAGGATCCCACATGCCGCGGAGCAACTGGGCCCTTGAGCCACAACTACTGAGCCTGCGCGTCTGGAGCCTGTGCTCCGCAACAAGAGAGGCCACGACAGTGAGAGGCCCGCGCACCGCGATGAAGAGTGGCCCCCGCTTGCCACAACTAGAGAAAGCCCTCGCATAGAAACGAAGACACAGCCAAAAATAAAAAAATAAATAAATTAAAAGAAGGCTGAACATTTAAAAAAAAAAAAGATCCCCAGGTGACTTGCATGCACAGTAAAGCTGGAGAAACACACAAAGCGCTCTAGCACTCCACCATCTCCCCACACTCATCCCTTGAATGGCTTCCCCAACGCAGCCCCTCCCCTTCCCGGAAGTGAGCATCCCCACAGCACCTATTAGGTGGCTTCACCCCGCCCCCGCTCTCCCCCGCTCTCCAGGTGCACTGGACACCTTCTCCCTCTGTTACCGCACCACCTGGGTTTACCTGCTGGGCTTCATTCTCACCGTCACTCGACCTCTGATGGTCAGGAAACAGCCCAGACTTTAGAATAAGCAGGATCGCTTCCCCCTGGCTGGGGCCTTTCCCACCCCTCAAACAGATGCGATCTACCCTCTTCAGACCCCAAAGCACTTAGAACCATTCTTATACAAAGAGTATTCTATTTTCTTGTGTTTTAGCTAATTGGGTGTTTGTTTTGTCTCCTATCAGATTGAAAGCTCTCCGCATCAGGAGCTCTGGCTTGCTTAACGTATGGCGTGTAAGTGTCCCCAAAATATTTCTGGAATGGAATTGATTCTTGTGGGCAAGGGAGCTGAATAAAGGGGAGGGAAGTGAAGTCCGATGACAGTGTTCCCATCCAGCCCAGCCCAGCCAAAACCATGGTACCTGAGTCCAGCCGCCCGGGCTCTGCATTTCAAACTTCACTTCAGGAACGTGGGGAGGAGCCCTGCAACGGCAGGACTGTATTCCCGGGTGGTGTGTGGAAAACGTCTGCCGAGACTACAGATTTCACGTCATGCTCACTGGAACTGCAAACCTGAAGTCCACGCTGCAAGTATGCTTCTTGAACTCCCAGCCTTCTACAAGTATGCTACTTCTGAAAACTGTAGAAAATAAAAATAAAGCAGACTTCCAAACAAATGCCACTGAGTCGTTAGATTTCAGATGACATAAAAGTCATTTTCAAAGGAAGAAAATCTAATCATGACATCAGGGTTTAAACAAGCGTATTTTATTTATTCTAAAAATCTCACTTCAAAGAGGCTGGTAAGGAGCATATAATACAAGGCTTAAAATACCACAATATGACACGAACTAAAGAAAAATAAGACCGGAATGTGAAAGGACACAGAATGAGGCCAATAGGTGAGGTGAAATTTTATTAAGACATTTGCTTTGTATCTTTTCGAATGCACAAGTAGACAGCAGGGATCCTGTATTTTGTGTTAAGCTTTTAGCAAACGACAGAGAAAAGGAAACATCCCAGTTGAATGGTTCACATCTAGAGCATAAGATGGGCTGGGTCATCTTTGAAATCAAGATTTTTGATGAACACTGGAGACAGAGCTAGAGAACATTCTTTCAGTAAGTATTTGAAAGATGCCCATTTAGTGGGGTTTTTCAAATTTTGGCTTTATTGAGGTATAATTTACCTATAAAATTATAAGATATTTAAAGTATACATCCGAGTGATGTGATATATGTATACATTGTGAAAGGACTCCCCATCTAGTTAGTAACCCAGCCATCACCTCCCATATTTACCGTTGTTTTTAGGTGAGAATATCTGAGTTCTACTCTCTTAGCAAATTTCAATTATGTGATACCATGTAATGTTGACAGTTGAATAAAGAATTATCTGTCTCAAGAGACAATGGAACTGGGGTTGTGTTAGCCACCTCTGGTCAAGACTAAGATTCTATTAAGATAAAAATAAAGCCAAAATTTTATTAAGACAATTACTTTGCATCTTTTCTAAGGCGCAGATAGACAATGGAAGAAAATTTAAAGTCATAGAAGATAGACAGCCACAGAGTGCAAAGGAAAAAGGCAGTGTCTCAATACACATGGGGGATGAAAGGATTTTATTGTACCTGGATGTAACTCTAACAGATGCTTTTTCACTTTCCCCAGAATGACATTGGTCATCTGACTAGAGGGAGTGCTGAGGGAAAATTTTAATAGAGATCATTCTAAAGGCATAGGAAAAAAGATGGTGCAAAAGTATATTAAAATGTTGATGATGAGGTTACAACTGACAATAATTTTTCTTTATATTTCAAAATTTCTACAATGTATGTGAATAGTATCATGATCATAAATATCATATATATTAAATAACAATGAAAATACAAGAAAAAGAGATGCTATTCCATTGCAAGATGAATGAAGACTGCTTTCAAAAGAGTTACCAGAGGTATAATTCTGTCATCAGAAAGGAGTCTGAATTGCTTGGCCAAAATATTCTGGCCATTTTCAAGGAAAAAATATCACAAATTAATAAAGATAAATTGCCTAGAGACAGACTTCAATGAAAGTGAACATACAGCAGCAGCGTATTTATTACCCTGAATCGGTAATCTAACAGAGGCACATCTGGTACGGAAATACATATTGTTTAAACTATCTGAGCACATCTGGTCTTATCTTATTAAACAAACAACGCAAATCCAGGTAAAACTGGGCATCTCCTCATGTCCATGGGAATTACGATACAAAAACTTTCCAAACAGCAGAACACATGCAAGGAGACATAGGAACGCCTCCAGAAAAACACACATTCATCGATCAGCACGTTAAATTAGGGATGTGTGGGACCGTGGATAACTCTGGAAATTGAGCACAATTAAAGACATGCTTGCTTCAGAAAAATGACAGTTTTGAAACGAAAGAGAGAAAAATAAACTTATAACTCCATTCTAAAGAGCAGACAGCTTTTTAATTACAGGTTGTACAGAATCACACCCTTATTCATGCATGCATCCACTTGTGAACCAAAAATCTTTACACGCTCTTGTGTGCCAGCTTCTGATGAGATACTGGCGACCAGGTGAGTGAACACGATCATCACAGAGCTCCAGGTCAATGGGGAGCTGACAGCAAGCTAAAGCCTGGTGTGTGCTCTACAGGGAAAGGTCCTAATGTTTCAGAGAAGCCCCGAAGCAGAGAGAGACCTGGCACCCACAACTAACAACCCATCACGCAGCCCCCAGGATTAACCCAATCAATCGTGACCTCGCCATCCCACTAGCACCTAGGCAGAGGGCTGCTGCTCAGTGCGGGTTTGGTAAATGAGTCTCTGGTTGAGGCCTCAGCCCTCCGCATCCTGTTCATCGCTCTCGCTGGCCCACAGAAGCACCGATAAATGATGCCGCATGAATGAATGAACAGTTAAGCAAGGGATTAGAGGCCTTGATGTTACTTCTCATTGTCTCTCTTCAAGAGAGTCAACAAAATTCTCAAAAGTCTGGGGAAACGTGTGAAAATAGGGAAGCTATTTTTAAAATGTCTAAACTTTGCCTTGGAAATGACCTTAAAATGTTAAGGCAATTTGAGAATCATGAAAAAATGTAATTAAATAATTTAAATTACTGAAATTAGAACCTCTGTAAACAGGACAGGAAACGCTGACCCAGATATTGTACTACCAGACAGCACCCTATTCCCTTCCATCGTGCTGTGAATCTGGATTCTTTATTCAGAACAGAACGCTCCAGTAATTACTGGGAATGTCTTGTTGACACCTGTTCAGAAGAACATTTTCCCCTCCTTCGTGTGATTTTATTTCATAAAGCAGGAACAAAATACTCCAATAAAACACATCTCTAATTTAATATTAATGGGAAAATGATTTCTCTTTAAAAGATTATTTTTAAAGCATTAAAACAATTTATTCCTTTAAGCAAAGAATCATCTGTACAATTTATTTTAGAGATGTTTTTCTATCTCACATAGAATAATTACCTAACCACAGCTTTAAACATTTGTGAGCTCCATATTTTTAAGAATATAAAATAAAACTGACATGATTGCCGCTACCAGTAAATTTACAACCTAGCAAGGTAAACACATCAAAGGAAACAATCTACTAAAAGCGATGAAATAAATGTGAAATATATAAGATGGCATATACCAACCAAGTCACATGATGCAATAATTAATAAATGGCTCAGAGAACAGACCCTCAGGAAGGGGTAGAGGAATCCAAGATGATTGCACAGAGGGGTCGGACCCAGGAAGAGCCTGAAGAAGGGGAAGGATTTTGACTGCAAGCACAGAAACGGAGAAGCCTGGTAGCCAGGGGAATCTCAGAAGTCAATACAGGTAGATGGAAATTTCCTACAAAACTCTATGGCCCCTTCTAGCTCCCTCTAATCAAGGAGAAGTTAAAGGTGTATTCCACGCAAAACTGGAATTCTAGAGACAGCATGTAAATACATACCACAGGAATCTACTTGGTACGTACCAGAAGGATATATGTGTGTGCGATATCAGACGGATATATGTCACATCTCAGGCAGAGATATCATGCAGTATATACGTTTAGGTATCACTTCATATCATATCAGAGGGACCCAAATCCTATCTATGATCTAAGACTGAAATTCCTGACCATCAGAGTTTGCTTTTCCCAAAAAGACCCTCAAAGGAAGTGGCATCCATCCTTCAGAGCCGTACGTTTCACTCCCAACAGCTAACATCATCCCACCCACAGCCTAGGAAGCATTGGGATGCAACCTCTCCTCTGGCGCGTTAATCTGAGAAATCTGTCTGGGGATTTCTCTTCGTGTTTGACCACCGTGTCCTCCAGCCTCTCAGCCTCACTTACCACAGTGATGCCCACTTACCCGTGAGAAGCCACACGTACGTGGCTCTGAACGCCAAGGGCCCTGTATGTATTCCTCATCTTCCTCCCATCTCACTGGGGACTCCTCACTACACATCTCCTCCTCTCCCCAAACTCTAAATGCTGGAGGGACCCAGGACTGAGTCTTCCAGACTCTTCTCTCTCCAACTACACTCCAGCCCTTAGGTATCTTATCCAGTGTCACGGCTTAAGTGCCAGCTTCCATCCTTATAGCTCCAGCCAGGAGCCTCCCGCATCATCGCCCGATGCATACGTGTGCTTACAAGACACATCAGCGTTGATGTCTTAGAGGGGACTCAAACTTAGCTAATCCAAAACCAAACTCATCATCACTCCCCTAAACCTGCTTTTCCAGCCATCTCCAAATCAGCCCACGAGACCATCATACATCACTGTTTGGGGCAAAAATGTGAAGTTCGCTCCAAGTTGGCTCTTTTCCTCTGACCTCACATCCAACCCATCACCAAATGCATTGACTCTGGGCAACACGTCCTCCACACTGACCCGCACTCTTGCCCGGGCTGTCGTCACCTCCCACCGGGACTGTCACGGTAAATGTCTGTCACGTTGCCCGATCACTGCAATCTACTCAATCGGTGGCTTACACAACAGATTACATCTCACAGTCTGGAGGCTGGACGTCCAAGATCAAGGTTTGGTTTCTCCTGCGGCCTCTCTCCTTGTCTTGAAGATGGACTGCCTCCTTGCTATGTCCTCACACAGTCTTTCCCCCTTTTCCTCCCACCCCAGTGTCTTTCTTGTGTCCTGATCCCTTCTTCTTACAAGGACACCAATTAGACAGAATTAGGGCCCCACCCTAATGAACTCATTTAACACTAATTATCTCTTTAAAGGCCAAATCCTTGAATATAGCTACATTGGGGGTTAGGGTTTCAGTATATGAATTTGAGGAGGACACAAGTCAGTCCATAATGGTATCATTCAACAGTTTCCCGTCTCACTCAGAAAACAAGCCAGTATCTTTTCAGTGGCCGGGGAAATAGTACCGGGTGTGGCCACCCTGTCTCCATTCTCTCCCGAGCTCCCGCACTCAAGCAAACTGGCCTCTTTGCCGTTCCTGGAACGAACAGGCACACTCTTGGGACTTGCAGTTCTCTCCTCAGAAGAGTCCTTCCCTCCCTCTCACACCGTTCTCAGGCCTTTACGGAAATGCCACTTCTCTAGGAGACCTTCCTGCCTAATTTACAGCCTCACCTTGAACACCACGACGCACTCTCCTGCTTTATTTTCCATCAGGACACCCATCACCGTCTCTCCCTATGTTGACATGACACATATTTTACGTATTTATGGGTATCCGTCTGGCACCAAGCTTCATGGTGGCTGAGGTCTTTGTTTTATTCAATGCTATTCTTCATCATCTTGAAGAGGAACAAATATTCTCCTATCAAGGTGACAGAAATTCATGACTGTTTTCAAGGGTACACTGCAGACAGGAATTATCCACTATTTCTAGAACTTATTTGGTCTTGGCCACTAAATGACCTCCACTTTCTCCCACTTGGTAATAAACTTGTACTGGTTTTTGGATCTCTTTCTGGCTGCTGACTTTGCACAGCTACTCCAAATCCATTATCATTTCTTGTTTCTTTGCTTGTATACTTAGAACATGCTGAAATCAACACATACAAATTCATAAATTCAGACCTCAAGGGCTTTTCTATGAAACCCCTTGGTTCACTGAGGTGTTAACATAAACAATAGTACTACAAAGAGTTAGAAATTTTACATGAAAGGAGAGAACGTTTACTGAGCACCTGCCGTGTGCCGGGCACTTTAGAAGTGCAGGGTTTCGCTGAGTCCTTACAACAAGCCTGTCTGTTACTACTGTTACTGAGATGATCGATACTGTATTAAGTCTACTGATTTGATTGTCTCCTCTCACACACGGGAGCTGATCCTGTTCGTTGAACATAAGAAAATCTACGGGGTTTTTTTTCTCCTGAATGTTCGGAGTTAATTTACAACTCTTAAGGATTTTATATAACAAGAAGCTTATCTTCTCCAATGAGCCAACATTCTCCTGTCCTGACACAGCCTCCATCTCAGAGACGCGGTAGAAGGAGTCAGGAGGGGAGAAAGGCACTGTCTTCAACAATTCTCCAAATACAGCATAATGTAGTCATTAAGAAGAGTCTGGATTCCTGAGTGCAAAGCCCAGCTCTCCCATTTACGAGCTGTACATCTTGGGAAGATACTTCACTTTTCTGTAAAATGGGAAGGATGGCGGCAATGACAATGACAGTATTCATAGAGGTGTTATGCCTACAACCTGTAACAGCTTCAATAATGTAAGTTATTGATCTGCAACTTGCTTTTTTTCATTGCACAAACACGTCACATATGCTTCCCCTGATGATAAGCATTTAGTTAATTTCCAATCTTTTACTTCAATAAACAATGCCAAGCCAAACACCCTCGTACACATTTCCGCAGGTTTATGTGAAAATCAGTCCAGGATATATACAGAGAACAGAATTGTGGAAATGTTCATCTCCAATTTGTCTAGATATCGCAAAATTGTTCTCTAACGTGTTTGTACCAACTTTTACTGCACCCCAAGCAGTGAGTGACACCCTCCTCATCATTTGATTGTCAGGCTTGATGAACATGACCATCTGATGTGTGTGAGATGATGTCATCAGATATTCCGTTTTCATTTCCCTGATGGTTAGTGAGGCTGGATATCTTTTCATCGTGTTGGCCTTTCAGATTTCTTTTTCTGCCAGTTGCTTATTCACCATCATATCTGCTACATTTTATTGGTCAAGGTAATTCATAAAACCAACCTTGATTTGAGGGGAGGAAGAACAGAGTCCACCTCTAAACAGACAGAGCATCACGCACACAGAGAAGGGAGGAAGGAACTGACCACGGCCATCCTCAAAGGCTGTCCCTTTATCAGTCGGCTGCTTGCCTTTTTGTAATTGTTTTAGTTAATTTTATAGGAATTATATATTACTCCCAAAAAATAACTCTTTAACCATTTCGGTTATTACAGATTATTGAGCAGAGTTCCCTGTGCTCTACAGTAGGTCCCAAATGAAAACAGAATTTGAAAAGAAGAGATAACATGCATGTGTATAACTGAATCACTTTGCTGTACACCTAAACTAACACAACTAACTAACAACTAACCGCTGTTAATCAACGGTACTCCAGTGTAAAATAAAAATAATAATAATTCTTTGTAATTTATGCATCACAAATGCCACTTCCCAGTGTGTGGCTGGTCTTTTCACACTTTACAGAGTCTTTCGAACCACAGAAGTTTTTGGTTTTAATATAGTCAAATTTATTGCCTTTGTCTCATAAACTGTGATTTTTGTGTCTCTTTTAGGAACATCTGTGCTCTCCAAAAGTCACATTCTGCTGCTCCTCCATATGCTTTAAATTTGAGTATCTACATTTGGGTCATAAACCATTTGGTACTTATTTTAGTGCATAGTTTGGGGTAAGAATAAAATCTATTTTAACTTTTTTGCATGTCACAAGCCAATTCCCCCAGCACAGTTCGTTAAAGCGTCTAGATTTCTTTATTTATTTGTAATGTCCTTCTGCCACATAATAAGTTTCCTTATGTTTATGGGTCTATTTATGGCCTCTCCAGCTATAATACAAACACTATTTTAACAACTTAATAAGTAAGTTAAGCCTGAATATTTGGTTTGATATACCTTCATTTTTCTTCTGCAACTTTTCTTGACTATTAATGGTTCTTTGCTTACTCATTCAAATTGCAGTCAGTTTGTCAAGTTCCACTTATTAGTATCTTGATTGCTCTTACATCAAATTTTAAAACTTAATTACATTATATGCAATCCCAATAAAAATCTCACCAGGCATTTTTCATTTTTTTTCTTAGAAATTGACAAGCTGATTCTATAATTAATATGAAACCATCTAGTGTGTAGAAATCCGGTATATCCAAAGCAGTCTTTGAAAAGAATTAAGTTGAAGGACTTATACTCTTTGATTTCAAGGCTTATCATAAAGCTGTAGTAGTCAGGATTCGGTGACACTGGCCTGAAGACTGACAAATAAATCAATGGAACAGAAAAGACCCCAGAAATAAACCCACATCTGTACTGACACTTGATTACCAGCGAAGTCAGCAAAGCAACGACAGAGAGGAGAACTTTTTCAATAGGGATGGCAGGAACAACTGAACACCGTCCGGAAAAACAGACCGTAACGCCCACCTCAAAACAAACACAAACGTAACTCACCATGGATTACAGGCCTACATTTAAATGCCAGAACTACAAAGCTTCTAGAAGAAAACATAACAGAATATCTTCATGACTTAAGAGGCAGGGAAAGGTTTATTTAATAGGACACAGAAATTTCAAGCCGTAAAAGAAAAAATTAATCTATCAAAATGAAAAACTCTACTCACGAATTTATAAATAGATACTATTGAAAATGAGTAAGAAAGTACATACTGAAAGGAAATATCTGTTTATCTGACAAAGGCTCGCTATATAGAAGAATGCCTTCAACTCGATAATAAAAGCCAGTCTAACAAAACACGTGCAAAAGATTTGAATAGGTACTTCCCAAAGTACCATATGTGAATGGCCAACAAGCACGTGAAAAATTTCTGAGCACGATTAGTCATCAGAGAAATGCTTATACAACTATAATGAGATACAGCTACACACCCACTAGAATTAAAAAGACTGACAGCACTAAACGTTGGTGAGGATGAGGGGAATCCGAACTCTCATGCATTAGGCATAGGAACGTAAAATGATAAACCTCTCTGGAAAAATGTAAGATGGTGTCTTAAAAAACTAAACACACACCTACCGCACGACAAGCAATTCTACTCCCAGGTATTCACCCGAGAGAAGTAAAGTATGTGACCACAGAATCATCTGTACAGAAACATTCATAACTGCTTTATTCATAAAAGACAAAATTTGGAAAGAAGCCAGTGTCCATCAATAGGGGAATGGAAAAACAAATTGTTTCAATGAAAAATGTTATTCAAAAATAAAAAGGAACAAACTACTAAAACACGTAACAACGTGAAGGAATCTCACGTACATTATGCCGAGCGAAAGATGCCTTACTCAAAACAATAGACACTGTGTGATGACATTTACAGGAAGCTCTAGTATAGGCAGATCTACTCTAGAATAGAAAAACTCAGAACTGTGCTTGCCTATAAGGGTTAAGGACACGAGGTGGTGGTCGTGCCCCACATCTGAACAGAGTTCTGAATTACCCAAGCGTACACGCTGTCAGAACCCATGGAATGTTCTGTAATGACCTAAATGGGAAAAGAGTTTGAAAAAAAATAGATACATCTCTATGTACAGCTGAATCACTTTGCTGTACACCTGAAACTAACACAACACTGCAAATCAATTATGCTCCAATACAAAAACAAAATTTAAAAAGATTAAAAAAAAAAAAAAAAGCTCATGGGATGATGGTATACATAAGACCTGCCTTCCGTTACCCAAAGCAATTGATGTATACTGAGAACGTCAGCCTCTACACTCCCTGGAAAAATCATCTTCCTGAGATAGGAGTTTCTCTTGTTGGGGAAATTGCCCCCCAGCAGGAAATGGGGGCGCAGGGATCTGTGGAATGCGACAGGGGTCAACACAGACTAGGTGGGGCACAGCTCTGAAGCGAACCTGGACCCCACCGTGTCCTAACCGGGGGACCTAAGTATTAGAAGTCACTACTCTTGCTGAGACTGCCTCCTTCAGAACTCGGGACAATAATATTATTATAAATAAAGTCTGAGCATTTCATGTGGGAATTAGAACAAACTTATGTATTTCAGTCCCATTTTCCTAACCAGAGTCTGGTTTTAGGCAAGGGCTCAAGCCCAGCTCAAAATTTGGTGTAGAACCTATACATTGACTTCACTCTATGTAGGAACTGAAGCCCCTGCCCCAGCCCCAGGGTCTGTTTCCAGGAGTGATAACCCAGGGGCCACGGCGGTGCAGCCCGCACTCAGAACCTAGCTCTGGGGTCCTCCTTCTTTCTGGCAACTGAGAATTTCCTATTTTTCATTTAGGGTTTTTGGGGGCTCTTTTTTTTTTTTTTTTTTTTGGTCTTGGCTGTGTATTTGGAAAATCTTTATATTTCATGCAGCATTTCTTCGTATTTGCAGGGAAAGAATATTAAGGAAAGCCATTCCTCATCATGTTCGCACTTTAACTCTTCTAAGTCTGGTTTCTTCCTCTACAGGATGGTACTAGTGACGCTAATAACACTTAGTATCTATCACTAAGGTTGATGAGAAGATGAAGGGAGACTAAGCATGGAAAGCACTGGTGTATAAGGTCTCTCTTCTAGAACCTAGTCCAGTGTCCAACCAATCTCAAAGAACAAAGCCAGAGGATTTACGTGGGTCCCTACCAAGAAAATGCACAAGGAAAAGAAATAAGAGCTTATACACTGGAAAGAAAGAAGTCGGGGCTTCCCTGGTGGCGCAGTGGTTGAGAGTCCGCCTGCCGATGCAGGGGACGCGGGTTCGTGCCCTGGTCCGGGAAGATCCCACATGCCGCGGAGCGGCTGGGCCCGTGAGCCATGGCCGCTGAGCCTCCGCGTCCGGCGCCTGTGCCCCGCAACGGGAGGGGCCAAAAGAGAGAGAGGCCCGCGTACCACAAAAAAAAAAAAAAAAAAAAAAAAAGTAAAGCCATCCTTATCCGAAGATCATAAGATTGTACATTTAGATAATCCAGTAAACTAAAGACAACATATCAGGTGCTGTAAGAGAAGTTAGCAAGGCTTCTGGTATAAGATAAATACGAAAGAACAACTGTATGTATCTATATACTAGCAACAATTAGCTAATTATTTGATTTTTAAAACACTATAATTTATAACTGATACCTAGGAATAAGTCTAACAAAAAATAAGCAAGACCCATAACAGAAGAGGGTAAAACACACCGAGAGAAAGAAAAGATTTAAGTAATGGAGAGATATTCCACATTCATGAATTGGAAGACTTAATATTTAAGTTGATTTTTCCCAAAATGAAGTATAAATGTAATTCAATCCCAATCGAAATCTCATCAGGCGTGTGTGTACACGTGCACGCGTAGAAATAGAAATGTAAAAATTAAGGGCGGGACAAGTCAATTTTGAAAAAGAGCAAAATTGGAAGGTTAGAGTTCCAGATACAAAGACTCGTGAGCAAGCAGTGGTCACTAAGGCAGACCAGTGCAATCAAACAGGAAGCCCAGGAACAGACGCTGCCTTTACAGTCCCTTGATTATGACAGAGGGGACAGTGCTCCATAGTGGGGAAAGGGCGTTCTCTGCAATAGTGAAAGTGGATTAACTAGATATCTATTCCGGAAAAAAAGTGCCCCACTATGTACTTCATACCATACATAAAAGGACAGATGGAACACAGATTTAAAGATATTAAACAATAAACCTCTAGGAGTTATCATAAGGGGGAGTTCTTCGTGGTGCTGGACAGGCAAAGATTTCTTCAACAGAACATGAATGCATTAACCATAAAGAAAATCTAGTTCTTAAAATGAAGAACTTTTGTTCAACAAAATTCACTACTAAGAGAGTGAAAGGCAAAAAAAAACAAAACAAAAAATTCATTTGCAAAACATATATCTGTTCAAGGGAATCATATTCAGAGTATAGTATATACGGAATTCCTAAAAATTGATGGAAAAAAAGATATCACCTAATTTATAAACGGGGAAACGCCTTAAGTAGTCACTCTACATGAAATAGTTTTCAAAATATTCAGTCATTAAGCAAAAACAAATTAAAAGCAAAATGAGATACCCAACCACCAGAGTGGCTAAATAAACACATAATAACCAAAACTAAGTACTGGTAAAGATGTGGAATGATTTAGACCTCTATACACTGCTGGCGAAGTCGTAAACTGGCAAAACCATTTTGGAAAGCATGCCCATACCCTATGACGTAGCAAATCCACTTCCAGATACATAGTTAACTGAAACGCATTCATCTGTGTACAAAGACATACAGAAGAAGGTTCATAGCACAGGCAGCAAAAGCAAAGATAAGCAGATGGGACAGCTGCAGACTTTAGAACTTCTGTGCAGCAAAAGAAAGAATCAAACAGAGTGAAAAGCTACCTACAGAACTGGACAAGATGTTTGCAACTCACGTATCTGATAAATATTTGCAACTCACATATTTGATGGTAAATACTTGCAACTCACGTATCTAGATTAATATCCAGAAAATATAAAGAACTCAACAACCACCACCAGAACAACCTGGTTGAAAAATGGGCTAAAGATTTTAATAGACATTTCTTCAAAGAAGATACACAAATGGCCAACAAGCATATGAAAAGATGGTCAGCATCACTAATCATTAGAGGAATACACATTAAAACTACAACGAGACGTCACCTCTTACCTATTAGGATGGCCACTGTCAAAAACAAAACAAAACAAAACAAAAAACAGTGTTGGCAAGGATGTGGAGAAATTGGAACCCCTGTGCACCTACCCCTACCTCATGATCCAATTAAACTGAGAATTCTATACCAGGCACTTTAAAATGTAAAGCAAACCCAATTTATTAAGTGTAAAGGGCAAAACTGGAAAAGAAGGGACTGGATTCTTTATGCCCCCAAGGACCCGGTAGACTGGCCTGAGTTTGAGGGACCTGCATCAGGATGGAGGTTGCCAACACTGGATGTGACAGCGACCATTCCCTCAGAGATTGTGTGTTCATTGCTGCTAGTACCCCGTCTTTAATTATTAAGGAGAAAGTTACGGGATCCAAGTTAGGTCTCCAAATATCTGTACCGTTCCTTTAACTTATCTAACGAGACAGAGCTGAGTAATAACAAATTGTTTCACAGCCATGTTCCCATGAACAGCACAAAATTTTCTCTAAAACACTGTACACTCCAAAACCAACATACTCAACAACTAAATCTAATCATACTCCGTATGCTTCTTACTTTACTTTTTCTCAGTGCATAAAATCTTAACAAGATTCTTTTAAAAACTCCTTATGGGAAATCTGACACCACCTCATTTCCTTACACTCCAAAGTGAGTTGTTCAACTCACGCTTAAGAAATTTCCCATGTCTTTCTCTTTGTTTTTCCTCTCCTGGCTGGCACAATTTTTGATATGTAGTAGGTACTGCTTTATTTGTTTAATTTTACTTAATTGAAGATATAAAATCAAAGTTTAAATGTTCATAAAAGTTTAAGAAGGAAAACTTTTTTTAAATCACTAAAGTTGAAGCCAATGAAATGACAGGAAAACTATAAAATACCTATTTTCTTCCATCCAAAAAGTCCTTATTATTCTATTACAGATTATTCCAAAGCATTTTAAATGATTTTTTTTTCAAAACCAGTAAAGAGCAAAAGGGTAAAATTTTAAAACACGCTACAGGAGTTTGAGCAAATTCAGAGTTTTCTCATCATTAAAGTTAATGAACCTTTGAGACTATGGTTTTAATATGAAATGATGATGTTATTCTTGAAATCTGTTCATGACTATTCATGGTGAAGCAGTTTTAGGTTCACCGAATTTACATGTTGCATATTACAGAGCGTGACAGCTTGAAATCCCATAGCCAAGAAACCCTGTGACTTCCAATTCAAGTTAAGTTATGTCTTAAGTTTATAGATATGTGAGTGAGCACATGTAATCATGTTCTTATAGCTCCTTAAAATATTTTAGGGCCTCTCATGTTTGTCCCAGTGTGCTAAGCCATATGACTTTCTAAATTTCTAGCACAGTCCAGAGACTGCAAAACTTTAATATATTTTTTTGAAACTGTTTATTAGAACACAAAGGTATCTGAAGGAGAATCTGACACAGTGACCATGAAGTTTTCTTATTCAAGGAATCTTTTTGAGACTCATAAAGGTTACAGACACTGTCAAAACAAATGCACACTTACACAAAATTCTGCTTACAATTTTAGGAATTTCAAAGAATACTGAAGTCCAATTCTTAGATCCCAGGTTAAGAATCCTTATCTGAACTTTTTGGGTTTTTTGCGGTTCGCAGGCCTCTCCCTGCTGTGGCCTCTCCCGTTGCGGAGCACAGGCTCCGGACGCGCGGGCTCAGCGGCCATGGCTCACGGGCCCAGCTGCTCCGCGGCATGTGGGATCTTCCCGGACCGGGGCACGAACCCGTGTCCCCTGCATCGGCAGGTGGACTCTCAACCACTGCACCACCAGGGAAGCCCTGAATGTGGATCTTGATGTTTGAATATGTTTTAACCTTGCACGATGTCTATACTAACAATGTATGGGTTGTTTAATAAATAAATATTTAAAATTAAAAAAAAGTGATAGCCTAAGCATACGAGTGGCCAAAGTAAATGTATAAAGTGAGGAAGATCATCAATATCACGTGATTGCTGAAAGTGGGGGAGGTGCAGAGAAGAGAGGGAGGTAAGGGAGGGGAGGGGGAGAAACGGGTTTACTGGCACAGAAATAAATATTGGTCTAAAAAGTCACGCTGCTGCTAAGGTTAACATGGCTTAATCTATCCAATTAAGTGAAAACGTGAAGATGATAGAAAAGTCTGCCACAGGACTTCCCTGGCGGTCCAGTGGTTAAGACTGCACATTTCCAATGCAGGGGGTGCAGGTTCAATCCCTGGTCGGGGAACCACGATCCCACATGCCACACGGCAACTAAGCCCGCGTGCTGCAACTACTGAGCCCGTGCACCACAAGGAAGAGCCTGCGCACTGCAATGAAAGATCCCAAGAGCCACAGCTAAACCAAATAAATAAACATTTGGTATTTATTTACCAAACACAGCCATATAGGAAAATAAATAAATATTTTTTAAAAAAAAGAAAAAAAGAGAAGAGAAAGGGTTTTTTAACCGAGATCTTACTTGGAGTAAGATGGACCGTGCTCAGATGATGCTTCGTGCAGAGAAGGAGAGGAGCTGCAGTAGAAGAGCCAAGGTTCCAGAAGCAAGCGGACGCCAATCTGCACAAGGAGGGACAAGTATTTGGAACCCTGAGTCGAGGGAGGACTGGGAGAGGGCAGGACAGAGGTGGGAGAAGAGGAGCAGGGCGGGGTGCGGGGCGGCAGGAGGACCACACTCTGCACAGGTACTGCAACAGGGAAGAACGACTCTGACTCCATGTGAGATCTGTTCCTTTCGCTTTAACCCTTGGGCTCTGTTTAGTCAGGCTGGCTCTGCACCTTTTGTAAAAGAACGTTGCCTAGAGCCTGAAACAAAGGACAGCCCATTCTCAAAGCTCTGGCCTTCAAGAGTCTATTCATGCAGAGGCACAGCTGCAGAATGTCTGGTTGGAGGCTCACAGGAACATCACGGCCTGACCTACCTGACAGCTGCAAGAACAAAGGATCCTACACCAAGAAGTCTGCAGCAACTAACCGCCTCCCTCCCTCACCTTGCCTTTAAAAATGCTTTGCTGAAACCCTTCAGAGGGTTAGAGGATTTGGGGGCAGAAGCCACCCATCGCCTTGCATGGCCTTGCAATAAACCTTTCTCTGCTCCAAACTCCAACGTTTCAGTTTGTTTGGCCTCACTGTGCGTTGGGCACATGAACTTGCGTTCGGTAACAGTATCTCTTCCTCAGAACCCCCAAATCTTGAGATTGGTCTAAAACTCACAGAACGTTTAACGTGAGTGGTCGCGTTATGGAAGACACTGAATGACCCAAACGCTTCCTCTAAGGTGATGCAGGAGCCAAAACAAACCTGTTAATTCTTCGAAAACTCTTTCTGACAACAGAACATATTTCCAAAGAAGACTGCAGAATCTTCTCTGGAAATGTTAAGGCTAAATTAGTTATACAAGAGATTAAAATGATGCAAGTATAAAACCAGTTGAAGTTATCAAAATCTGCTAAATACCTTCTTTAGTATCTTTTAACTTGTTTCTTGTGATTCTATGATTTCCTTTCTTCAAAAGCTCACATATTTTAAAATATTAGACACCATTAGAAACAAGAATTTCAGGTACTGAATTTAAATACATCTGTAAAATTCCCTCGTGCACATGGATTTCATTAAGTTCAGTGAAGCAAATAAAACCTGTTGTTATGAAAAGGACCTTTGACAGCTCATAATTACATAAAAATAAATGCACCAGTTGAAGAGTAGAATAAAATTAAGATGTCAGCATTGATGAATCTCTTAACTAAAATTTTTAAGAAGCACTTTAAGACTCAGTAACTTTTCCCTGTTTTGTGTGGTTATATTAAAATGGTAACAATTAATTTTGCAGCAACTTGACAGTAATTATTTAATTCTTAACACATCGTGGAAGGTAATTTTTAGAAATGATAGACTGCTTAGTTAATTAAACCATGAAAGACTTAGTTAATTAAACCATGAAAGACTAAGATGGAAAATGCAATAAGAATTCAATTTAATTCTAAACCTGGACTAAATTTATAGATTAGAAGTAAATGATTGGTTCTAACACATGTACGTAAGGATTACAATACTAAAATGAATACTAGCTCCAGGTCAAGCAGCTAGTAAAAGGCATCCTTGGCAGCGGTAGCAGCAAGACTCCTTTTGGTAAATATTGGTAGCTGACAACAGGACAGATGTGTGTTGCAGGCTTCACTTAAAAGCTAGTCTCAGATCAAAATCCATCACACATGGTAGGTATTGCACTGAACCTGTACAGTGCCTTGGGTAGTGTGGTCATTTTAACAGCAGTGATTCTTCCAATCCATGGGCACAGTATATCTTCCCATCTGTTTGTGTCATCTTCCAGTTCTTTCATCAGCATCTCATAGTTTTCTGAGTACAGGTCTTTTAACTCCTTAGATTTATTCCTTGTTATTTTATTAATTTTTATATGATTGTAAGTGGGACAGTTTTCTTAATTTCTCTTTCTGGTAGTTCTTTGTTAGCGTATAGAAATGCAGCCATTGAGTATAATATTAGCTTTGGGCTTATCATATATGCCTTTATTATGTTGAGGGATTTCCCTCTAGAGCCACTTTGTTGAGAGTTTTTATCATAAATGGATGTTGAATTTTGTCAAAAGCTTTTTGTGCATCTGTTGAAATGATCACATAGTTTTTATTCTTTAATTTGTTAATGTGGTGTGTCACACTGATTGATGGGTGGCTACTGAACCATCCTTGCATCCCTGGGATAAATCCCACTTGATCACGGTATATGAGCTTTTGAAAGTATTGTTGAATTCGGTTTGCTAATATTATGCTGAGGATTTTTGCATCTATGTTCATTAGTGATAGTGGCCTGTAATTTTCTCTTTTTGTGATATCTTTGTCTGGTATCAAGGTGATCCTGGCCTCATAGAATGTGTTCCAAAATGTTCTGTCCTCTGCAATTTTTTGGAATAATTTGAGAACGACAGGTCTTAACTCTTCTCTAAATGTTTGGTGGAATTCACCTGTGAAGCCATCTGGTCTTGGACTTCTGTTTGTTGGGCTTTTTAAAATTATTGATTCCATTTCAGTAATGGTCACCAGAGCTCTATGCTGTAGGGCTTCCTCCTATGTGGGCTGCCCAGGCCCTTCTCTTGTAGCAGGCTGACTACTGTGGGCATGCTAGGAGGCTTGTCTGACCTTTGTTCCAGTCGGTTGCCAGGCCCTGCCTTGTGCAGAGGCTGCCAGCCGGCCGTGGGTTGGCAGGTCCAAGTCCTGGCACGGCTGGATACAGGGCCAGGAGAGTCTTGGTCCCGGTGCCAACCGGCTGGCGGGTGGGGCTGAGTCACGAGGGGGTGACCTTCTGGTGGGCTGGGCCAGTCCTGTCGTGGTTGGCCGCAAGGTCCATGGTGTCCTGGAGCTGGTGATGGGGCCACGTCCTGAGGTCTCCAGCTGCAGGACCCTGGGGGTCCTGGAGTCGGTGTTAGCTCTCAGGCGGGCGGGACAAGGGCCCAGGGCATTCCAGGGCTGGTTCTCACCCCTTGGTGGGTAGGGCTGGGTTCTGGGCCCACCCAGCTGCCTGGCCTGAGGCAGCCCAGGACCGGTGCTGACCGGCTGGTAGGTGGGGCTGGGCTCTGGCACTAGAGGGAGGATTTCAAAATGGCGCTTACCAACATCTCATCCTCATGGTGGGATGAGCTCTGCACAATGGCTGCTGCAGAGTCCTCACCCCAGGCTGAGCGCTGCTACCTGCTGCCTCTCTGCGAGGCTCTCCAAGATCAGCAAGTGGGTCTGACCCAGGCTCCCTCCAAGTTACTGCTCTGCCCTGGGTCCTGCAGCGTGTGAGATGTTGTACGCGCTCTTTAAGAATGGAGTCTCTATTTACCACAGCATTCTTCTCTCTTTATCCTTGGTTTTCTCTGTTAAATTTCTAGCTAGTCTACCACTGAGCTCTTTGCTATCATGGAGCTACAAGCCTCTTCTCAATTGCGTATTACCAAGCTCTCCATCATTTCTGAGAGTGCCCTTCCCCACCATCTCCTCCAAATAAAATCCATCTCCTCAGGGAGGGCTGTGGAACTCCCTGCTTAGCCTGCCTCTGCCCCGGGCAGAACCTCGCCCCACTGCTCCAGAGCTGGAGGCGGACACAGTGGCCTCCTCTCTCACCATGACCTCCCAACCCTACGACTAGGGCGCTGATTAGGGACTGCAGCCCCTAGTCTCCTCTCCTCTCCGAGTATGGAACTGCCCCCTACGAGGGAGCCAAGATGGGGACAGTAGTGGCCCCATATCCTTGGCCTGCCACACCTGGGGGAGAGGTTCCACCCTAGAGTGGTGGCTAGGTATGTGGGAAGTCCCAGACCTGTTGGCCACACCTGCCTGGAATAAAGCTTGTGCCTGCAGCTTGCGGGAGGGGGCTGAGGATGCTGGAGGCCTGCCCCTTCCGAGGAGAAGCCAGCAGCGCAGACCCGGGCCTGGAGGAGCGGAAGGCCGTCTTCTTGGCTGCAGCCACACAGCGCATCACACTGAGCCGGGGTGGCGCAGATTCAGTCCTAGACCGAATACCCAGATTCTTGCTGTTCTTAGCAAGATTCAGTAGATTCTCATGAATGAATGTTTCTCCATGTACTGTATACCCTCAGGACAATTTCCAGAGACTTTAAATAAATGTTTTTAAAATAATTTTCACCACTCACTTTTGATTGTTTCCTGGAGAGAGGGTCTACAAAGAGCCTCACATCACCATTCCAATACCTTTTCTATTTATGTTCACTTCTATCATTCATTTAAAATTTTCTCTTTGTGTTTTACAATCTAAGTAATATATTAACCTTCTGCATGTAATATATTCATAAATATGTATAAGATGCAAATAACTGTACATGTCCTGTGTTGATCAAAATATCTCAGATAAGGTGCTCAATCAAAACCATTTGGAGAGTTCAGACCTTGTACACACCCCTGGCTTTTTCCATGTTCCACTTTGGATATATTTACCTTTTCCATCAGGGAAATCATGGCACGTGCTCTGGGTCCTTGACGCTGTCACCATCCCCAGCAGGAAACTATTGCCAGCTCTTTTTTCCTAAGCCAATGAGAGAGATGATGTTGGCTCTGGGATCGTGTCAGTTTCGGCAAGTAGAATACATTAATAACTTTTACACTATTTGACACAAATATAAAATCAGCAACCTTTACTGTATAGTATGGACATTTTTAGAGCAACAATTCCCAATTCTTTTCACTATGCTGCCTGTGAAATATGTAGAAGATTATTAATCCATCTTTAATAGCACATCTGAATCTACAGCAATCTTACTTATCCCTGTGAGAGTAAATTTTTTTAAAGAATGGTTGTCACTATCACCTATGAGGTGGAGAATAATTAATGAAAATTTTCATTGGACTTTTCTGGGAAAATGGCTTTTGATTTCCACCTGTGAAAAGTCTGCTTTAAAAAAAATGTAATCTAAGAGTTGTAAACATTTCTGCCTTGCAATTATCCACTTGGTTACGTGAAAAACATTTTTAAATACCCCAGCGTCTTTGTGTTTCCATTTGCTTCCAGATAAAACAGCGTTATCTCCATTTAAAAATTCACAGAATACACCAGTAGGACCCTTTCAGGAATGTGTTTGATAATTTACCTCCTCAGTACGTTCACCAAACATCTGCAGACACCCCGGCCATTCCCCAGACACAAAACTGCTGGAACCAAGTCACTCTCCCGTGCGGAGGTGTCAACAAGTAAACAGATGACAGACACAGAAGCACTACCAGGAAAACCCTATGCCTTATCATCATTTGAGCGAACCGCTGCAGGCTTTAAAAAAGAAAACAAATCGTAGTACAGCTGCTATTCCAAGCAGCGGGTGGGCGCGCAGTCCCCTTGGTGCTGCGGACAGAGTTTCTGCAAACCCCGCGGGGGCCGCCCAGCTGCCAGGCCCCGGCCCTGCTCGGTGTCCGGAGCCGCAGAGGCTCGCGGGGGACAAGCCGGGGGACACACCGGAGCCCGCGAAGGGCCGGGTCCCCAGCAGGGCCGCGTCCCCAGCAGGGCCGCCCTGGCGCGCGCGGAAAGGGCGGCGCCGGTTCTGGTACCTCGTGGGACGAGGGCCGAGGCGGGAACACCGGAGCTCCGACCCGCACTGCGTGACGCGACGCCGCTGCACCGGGAACGGCTGGAAGGCGCCCCCGCGGCGGCAAAGGAGACGGGCCGGGGCCCAGCGACCCACGGGGACGTGACGCGGGGTTGGCACGTGGACGCGCGCGCCGGGCGGGCGGGCGAGACGCTTCGGGGGCCCCGCGCGCCCCGCCGAGGTCTGCGGCCCCCGGCCGCCCGGCGCCGGGTCCCGGGCGCCCCGAGCCCGCGCGGGGATGTGGGCCCTCCCGCCCGGGAGCGCAGTCGCCGCGGCGGCCGCCGAGGACGCAAGACGGAGCCGCGGCCCGCGCTGTCCGGGGAGAAGACGGCGGCCCTTCCGCCTGGGACGACGGGACTTGCGGCGCCAGCCCGCGCCGCCGGACCGCGGAGAGCAGCGCAGGTAAGGAGCGCGGCCGCGGGCCACCGCTTCGCCGTCAGCTGCCCGCTTTGCAGCCCCTGAGCTGGCCCGCGCGTGGGCAGGCGCCCCCAGCCCGACCCCGCACCTGATCCTTCCGCCGCTGCGGCCCGCGGGTCCGGGGGGAAGCCACGCAGTGTAGTTGGGGCCGTCCGCCTGCCTTTGCCCCAGATAGTTTTGCCGGCCGAGCCGCCCTCGGACTGGACTTAACTTCGGGGGAGTGACTCATGTTCCGTGAATTGGTTTTGCTCATCGCGTCGCCCTGGGTTACTGACCGGCCCGCCCCCGGAGTTAGGCGCGAGCACACTTGGGGGCTGACCCGGGCTTCCCGGGGCGGGGCGGGGCGGGGGGTGGAGACAGAGAGCCCTGAAGTCACGTGTCTCACACCCGCTTCCCTGGGGTGGTCCCTCCAGCCTCAGCCACTACCCACCGAGTACCCATGGTTGGTAGGTACATATTTGCGTGTTATCACTTGGTTAAATCGGGATTAATTAGAAAGTTGATAGGAGCCGTCGCTGGATAGTTGACTGGGACAGTCACGTACGGTTTTTCTGGGAAACAGCTGCTCGTCCCGTGTTACCTGCTGTCGTAGGAGCAGATGTTATAGAGATGGCACTCTGTGTAGATGCGTGGTATTGTTGTACTAGTGCTGTTGGGTGTTCCTTAAAGCGAGTAAATCTGTGTAAAACAAGGGAATTGTACTTTTTCAAGTAAGCCTTTTTCTATGACTCTCTTGTGCTTTTCTTCCTTGAACATAAGCAGGTTATTTAAAAACTATAAAAAATAGATTTTACAGTATTTGTCAAATATTTACTTAAGCTGATCTCTTGGTTCTTGGTGATGGACTATTTTACTGGAAGGTTCAGTGTGTCTGGTATTAAAACTTCCTCTGGAGAAAATGTGCTTCCAAACATTCCAAACAAAATGATTGCAAAGTGGCCCCCAGTCCACGTGTGTAAAACATCCCGCAGTGAACTTTTGAGGTTGTAGAACAATCATGTTTTCAATTATTTTACTTTCTCTGAATCTTATGTTCTTTCCATTTTCAGTGTTTGTTAGAGCTGAATCAGACATTACACACAATATTTAGTAGATACTGCACATAAATCATGAACACAGATAGTACACTTACACTTCAGGCTTAGAAACATAAGAAGGTGCCCTGCATAGCAATTGTAATCTATGAATAATGTTTCTTTAATCTCAGAAAAAATGTAGTGATGAATAATCCATTGAACAAATTAGATTCGTTAGAACTACATAGCAGACTATAAAAGGAATAAAACTCACATTTAACCAATAACTTGTTTGCTTTTTTAAACTATGAAAACACCTCTCTCACACATAATGAGGATAATGCTCATTTCATTTTTAAAGAGGCATTTTATTCCTGTGGCTAGATCGTATTTTAAATATATTAAAAATATATATGTACTATTACATTTTAATCGGCACCATTTCATTTTCTTCGTTCTGATTTTTTTTAATAAACCTGTAGGTTACTTAGAGTTTTGTTTTTAATTTTATTTATTTATTTTTGGCTGCATTGGGTCTTCGTTGCGGTGGCTTCTCTTGTTGCAGAACATCGGCTTTAGGTGCGTGGGCTTCAGTAGTTGCAGCATGCAGACTCTGTAGTTGTGGCTCGAGGGCTCTAGAGAGCAGACTCAGTAGTTGTGGCGCACGGGCTTAGTTGCTCCACGGCATGCGGGATCTTCCTGGACCAGGGATCGAACCCATGTCCCCTGCATTGGCAGGCAGATTCTTAACCACTGTGCCACCAGGGAAGTCCTGATTTTTTTTTTTTTAATTTATCAGACCCGCGTTTAGTCTTTACTACTTAAGATTGTGCCCTGCAAGAGCTCCTGTCTTACTGTGGATAACATCTGCAAGTATCTACAGACATAGTTACAGTTAAGCAAAAAAAGGTAATTGTATTTCTTTCTCCGGAATTGTATTGTTAGAAAGTGATGTATGTGGGAATGATCATTGTAGTGTAACAACCCAAACATTTCATTTTCTAGACTTAGGAAATGGTGCTTTGTAATTTTTAAAAAACTGCCCATTTCATTGTCTTCTTAGTTAAATTTATACGAAGTAAACACAACTTGTTATGTGCTCTCAGTGATACAAATACAGTGTTCTCTGTATAGACAGCCCTCCTTCAAAGTATATTTGCATATAAATTTCTGAACATGACACCTGCCAAATTAGGAAACAAAATAACTACATATAACACCGTGTCTTTTTAGCATATCATTTTGTTAGATGTGAGGGAGATATTTGTACTGGAATAGGAGGCCACAGGAAAAGGAGATAGTAAAGAGATGCTTCCTAAGTATTTTAAGGTCATGGACCCCTTTGAAAGTCTGGTGATAGTTATAGATGTGCTAGGAAATGCCTGGACATGCATACCTACTTTGGATTCAATTTCAAGAGGTTAACAGCTCTCTAAGCCCAGTCTTGGACTCTGACCAAGATCACTTAAATTAGATTTTTAGCATGTCAGTAGGCTTCGTTGCTGCACATACAAAACCCTAAGTCATTCCATTATATCAAAACATAACTGCATTAATAATTACCTTAATAATAAAACAATGAAAACTTAATTGGAAAAGTAACATGAACCAGATATTAATTTATAAAAATGTGCTTATTATCTTTGTCTAATGTTGGTTGCTAAACCCTTTTTTTCAAAAATAAGGTCTCTGAATGAGAAAAGGAAGAATTTTTAAATTTGAAAAACTCAACTGAAATCATATTGCATTGAAGACAAAGACCTAAGGAGCAAACAGATATGAAAAAGCTAGGGCTGTTTACAAGTCATATTCTTACAAAGAATGCCTATATGAATCGTGGAGCTATTTAGGTGCAGTTCTGTGGGTTGTGTTGGAACTCAGGGTCCTGACCAATGGCCCCTCTCGGTAGACACGGTTTCCTCCTCTGTATCCTTCTCCTTTAAGATTCATGACTCCGTCTGTTTGTTTGAAATCTCTTAATTCAGGATGAATTGAGGGAAATATCCAATAAGTTATTCTCCAGAGAATCTCCTTCTCAGATGTACCCCTAATAGCTTGCTCCTTTACCTCTGTCCTCTGGCATTTGCCTTAACAACAAAAGGGCTGTGTCCATGCCATCGATTGAGCTCCTGCTCTAACCCAGGCACTTGAGGAATTCCATTTCATCCCATCTTCACAGGCACCCTGTGATTAGGACCCCCCTTTACACAGGCGGAAACTGGGCCACAGAGGCTGTCATTGGCCCAGGTGGCTGCTGGGCGGAGCCGGGTAATAACAGACACCTGCCTCCAAACCCGTGGTCCCCACTGCAGCACAGTGCCCAGGACAACCTTCCCACGAGCCCTGCATTTCACTTTTCTTATGGATGCAAAACAGCTCAAACAGCCAGTCCATGTGACTAGGGCTAGTGATTCCTTGAATCGAGGGAAAAGAAGACCAACGTTTAAGGTTAAAGTGACGTCGTATAAAAATTAAGCACCACTAACCTTCACGCCCTTAAAACCTCACAGAATGTGTCTTTGGAAACTCTGTAGACACCTCCTTTAGGTCTTCCTCCTCTCATTAAGTGTATTTCTTTGACTTTTTAGTAAGTCAGGTAAATATAGGAGATTGATAGAATAATATCTTATTAACACAGTATTCTATTAGCAAGTATCGAGGTGAGTTGAGTATAGTAGAAGGGTGGTTTAGCCCACTGTACTTCCTTTTTATGAAAGATTTTAATTTTATTAACATTTATCCTAATCTGCCTGGGACAGTTCTGTCATCCTTTACACAGGATCATGTTTCACTACCCCATTTTTGCCTGTCTTCCTTTTTTCCTTTCCTGTCCTTTCTTGATGGGTCCTAGACCAGATTTTCTGTACATTTCATGGGAGGATTTAGAGCACATATTTGTGGTAAATTTGGTCAAACTCACACCCACACACGGTGCAGGCTCGTGGTTGGTACAGGCTTTGACTTTGCTGTCTTTCCATCCACAGCCTTGAGGAGGGAGGGGCCTCTCCTTGTATTTCCTTCCATGGCAGGAGCTCTGGCCTTGCTCTTCCCAGAGGCCAGTTATCCCTGTTGGGCACAAAGATTCAGACTTGGCCTCTGGGCCCGAGAGTGGGTCTCCTCACCTGCTGCCTCCGCGCCTGTGAAGCTTAACCTCCCACTGTCTCTGACTGTGACTTCCGTCCGTATTTATAGCCCTTGAGAATTTTCCACTCTTTCCTATAAGTTTGACTGTATATACTTTTTAATTAATTAATTAAATCATTTTTAAAAAATTGAAGTATAGTTAATTTACAATGTTGTGTTAGTTTCAGGTATACAGCAAAATGATTCATTTATACATTTTATATATATATATATATATATATTCTTTTTCAGAGTCTTTTTCATTATCGTTTATTATAAGACATTGAGTAGAGTTACCTGTGCTGTACCGTAGGTCCTTGTTGGTTACCTATTTTATGTGTAGTAGTGTGTATCTGTTAATCCCAAACTCCTAATTTATCCCTCCCCCCAACCTTTCCCCTTGGGTAACCATAAGTTTGTTTTCTGTATCTGTGGGTCTGTTTCTGTTTTGTAAATAAGTTTATTTGTATCGTTTCTAGATTCCACATATAAGTGAGATCATACGACATTTGTCGTTCTCTTTCTGACTTGCTTCACTTAGCATGATTGTCTCTTGGTCCATCGCTTTTGCTGCAAATGGCATTATTTCATTCTTTTTTATGACTGAGTACAGTTGATTTTAGGTTTTTGAAGGTGGAGGGGATGTAAGAATGTCATATAACTATCAGATTCACTTCTTGAATTGACAGTGCTAATTAGACACAGTAAATTTATTTTTAAAATAGTAAAACCAAAGTAAAACGTGACCCACAATACAGTTTATTTCCAGTGGGTTGTATCAGGAGGCAGAAAACTTTTTCTGTAAGGAGGCATGTAATACATACTTTAGGCTTTGTGGGCATAAGGTCCCTGTCACAACTAACTACTCAGCTCTGCAGCGTTGGCGGCCATGGGGATCCCTAAGAGAATAAGCATGGCTGTGACCTGGTCTCACTCTACCTACAAGGACAGGTGGCGGGCCTTATTTGACACACAGGCCATTGTTTACCAAACCCTGACCCATACTAATGAAAGCAGTCAATTATTAAGAAATATGTTTAGTTGTGAAATATTTTTCAACATAGACTGGAATATATTTAAACATTCTTTTTTTGAGAAATCACCTCATACAAAATACTGCTTAGTCGTCCTCGAAAGATTTGGCAAAGAAGGAATCAGTCCCTTTTATCCTGACTTTGCTTTCTCTTCTCACCTCTTGCTTCAGGGAATGAGATAATACACAACCCCTGTGCCCCCTGCAAAAAACAAACAAACAAACAAAAAAAACGTTGCTTTCCTCGCTGGAGCTAAGAATTCAAACTGAGTAAATTAATGTTTGTAAACTATGTCCAGGTTGTAAAAATTAATACAAATAAGCGTTTCTCTTTTTTTGAAAAATAATATTGTAGTAGCTGCATCACTGAGAATATACTCTACGTGTTGCATTACAGTAAGAATCATCCCTGAGTTCCCTCACTCTGCAAAACCGTTGCAACAATGCACAGCGTAGAAAACTATATGAGTGACCCATACTTTAAAGGGGAGGTTGCATTGCACCTATCAGTAAACCATGATCATGTGCATGGTTTTGATTTTATATTTTTATTACTTCATACAATAATCAAATGAGGTGAGCCAGATGAGTAATTGTTCTTTAAGAAAATAAACAAGAAATAAGAATTGGAAATAGGAAAAAGAAAAAAAAACTTAATATTTTATAAAGTTTGCCTTTTTGGCATTTGTAAGATTTTATAATTTCATTAGACTAAATATTCTTAGTTTATACTGGAAAGGAGTCCAGATTTTTCTATGTTGCTTAATTTAAAAAATATTAGCTACATATTGAAAAGTGGTGTTATCCTTTATTTGCTACACCTTAAACAGTTGGGAGATATTTTCCAACTTACAGATTTCAGTTATTTGTAGATTTTTTTTTCAGATAAAATAGATGCCCAGGGTGATGAAAGGGAAGGTATCTGTATATACTTTGGTTAAGAATATTTTCCTGCAAATAAACTACTTTTTTTTTTTTTTTTTGTGGTACGCGGGCCTCTCACTGTTGTGGCCTCTCCCATTGCGGAGCACAGGCTCCGGACGCGCAGGCTCAGCGGCCATGGTTCACGGGGCCAGCTGCTCCGCGGCATGTGGGATCTTCCCAGACCGGGGCATCGAACCCATGTCCCCTGCATCGGCAGGCGGACTCTCAACCACTGCGCCACCAGGGAAGCCCTAAGCTACTTTTATTAGATTTAGAAAGTAGATGCAAGGCCTGCAGGTGTGCTTCACTAGGAGTAGGACAGGAGAAGACAGCAGAACCCAGAGAATCCCACAGGTATAGCCTATTTGTTCCAAAGGCAGATGACTTCAGTGTGGTGGTTCTCACGTGCCTCTGTTATTTCTGTGTGTAAGTTAGAGTAGCAAGAGTGTCCCGTAAAACCTGAGCAGTGTGCTGGCGGGGATGTGATGCAAGAGGAACTCCCATTCACTGCTGGTGGGAGTGCAGAATGGTGCGGCCACTTTGGACGACACTCTGGCAGTTTCTACAAAATTAAACACGCTCTTAGCATATGATCCAGCAATCGTGTTCCTTGGTATTTACCCAAAGGAGTTGAAAACCTATGTCTACACAAAAATCTGCACCCAGGAGTTTATAGCAGCCTTATTCATAATTGTCAGAATTTGTTGACAACCAAGATGTCTTTCCATAAACGAATGGATAAACAAACTGGTACATCCAGACGATGGAATGTTATTCAGTGATAAAAAGAAGTGAGGTATCAAGCCACAAACAGACATGGAAGAACTTAAATGCATATTACTAAGTGAAAGAAGAAATCTGAAAGAGCTACATACTGTATGATTAAAATAATATGACTTTCTGGAAGAGTCAAAACTATGGAGACAAAAGCGAGAGAGAGGCATGGACATATATACACTACCAAACGTAAGGTAGACAGCTAGTGGGAAGCAGCCGCATAGCACAGGGAGATCAGCTCGGTGCTTTGTGACCGCCTGGAGGGGTGGGTTAGGGAGGGTGGGAGGGAGACGCAAGAGGGAGGAGATATATGTATACGTACAGCTGATTCACTTTGTTATAAAGCAGAAACGAACACACCATTGTAAAGCAATTATACTCCAATAAAGATGTAAAAAAAAAAAAAAAGCTATGGAGACAATGAAAAAAGAGCAGAGGTTGCCAGATGCAGGGAAGCGGTGTGAAAGAGATGAACAGACAGCACAGAGGATTACGGGGCAGGTAAAAAATATTCTCTATGAATCAATACAGGAGGAAAGCTGGACAATTCACAAATATGTAGAAGTTAAACAAAACGCTCCTGAACAACCAATGGGTCAAAGAAGAAATCAAAAGGGAAATGAAAAAATACCTTGAGGCAAGTGAAAATGACAACACAACATAAAACCTTTGGGGTGCTGCAAAAGCCATGCGAAGAGGAAAGTGGGGAGCAAAAGTGCCTATTTAAGAGAAAAGAAAGGTCTCAAATAAATAACTTCATTTTATAGCCCAAAGGACTAGAAAAGGAGATCGAAGTCAGCAGAAGGAAGGAAATAAGAAATGTCAGAGCAGAAATAAATGAAATAGAAACTAAAAAGACCATAGAAAAGATCAATGAAATTTGGAGCTGGTTTTTTGAAAAGTAATTAAAATGTACAAACCGTTAGTTAGACTAAGAGAAAAAGAGAGGACTCACATAAACAAAATCAGAAGTTAAAAAGAAGTCATTACAGGGCTTCCCTGGTGGCGCAGTGGTTGAGAGTCCGCCTGCCGATGCAGCGGACATGGGTTCGTGCCCCAGTCCGGGAAGATCCCACATGCCGCGGAGTGGCTGGGCCCGTGAGCCATGGCCGTGGAGCCTGTGCGTCCGGAACCTGTGCTCCGCAACGAGAGAGGCCACAAAAATGAGAGGCCCGTGTACCGCAAAAAAAAAAAAAAAAAAAAGTCATTACAAACAATAGAACAGAAATACAAAAGATCATAAGAGACTACTATGAACAATTACATTCCAACAAATTGGATAACCTGCAAGAAATGGATATATTCCCAGGAAAAATACAGCCTACCAGGACCAAATCAGTAAGAAACAGAAAATCTGAAGAGCCCAATAACAAGTAGGGAGATTGAATCAAAATAAAAAAATCTCCCAACAAAGAAAAGCCAGAGACCAGCTCTGGCTTCACAGGTAAATTCTACCAAACGTTTAAAGAATTAATGCAATTTCTTCTCAGACTCTTCCAGAGGAGTAAAAAATGCGAACACTGTTTTTTTTGCATTTTTATATTTTGAATCCATCTGGTCAAATTGGAGGAGATACAGGAGATGATCATTTCAGAATGGAATGTGAATGTGATCCGTTTGATCATGTCAAAGTAGGCAGGGGAAATGCTGATGTCCTCGGTTGGAGAGCAGAAGGGTGGAGAGATAGATGCCCTGTCATTAGGGACCAAGAAACAAATGCTTACACAGACTGGAATTTCAGACGTGACCACGGGTAAAACAACAATAGAGAAAAGGAGAGGAAGGCTGCTGGGTGATAACGTATGTGAACTCAACCCACAGGGTGAGTCTGGAGTTAGTAAATGGAGCTATAGCAACATAAAGTTATTTGAAGGTCAGAGGTAAGTATGGGGAGGAGGATGTAAGTAGTGACCTCAGAGCAGTGGACGTGGGGATGGCAGGGAGAAGCGGGAGACGTCGGGGTTTATCCCAAGCCCTTCTGATGGATTTCCTCTCCAGCGTGAGCCGGTTCTGCCTTGGTAATTACTCAGTGGGTTTCCTGTCATTCTGATGGGCACACGCCACACTTCCATTCTCTGCCCCAAAACTCTATACTTACTGGAGCTGCAAGATCTGTTCCCTATAATTATACAAAGTTATATGTTCATGGAATAATACTTTTTAATGATTATGACTCACTTCAGACATTACCATCAGATAACTTTTGAAATTTCAGATCATGCTCCGTTTTCTCTTCTGAAATCTAAAAGTTTTCTATTGCTTTTAGTCTTTCCTTTTCTTACCTCTTACTTCTCCAGCATCCCCATGGTTTTATCCCCTCTGTCTTCCCTGAAAACACTGAATTAGCCCTTTATACTAAATATTGACTTCTAAATTCCCCCAGAGTACCATGAAAAACATAAAATACCTACATTCAGTAGTCTAGTAATGTTTCATTTTTTATTGACATGGCAACTCTGAAGGGAATACGAATTATCTTTGTTAAAATGCGTACACTTGGATCATCCCTATTTAAAAATAATCAGAGAAGCTGGGTGAGAATCGTCCAGGTAATTACATTAATTACATTCCAGATGAAAACTGCATTTTCAGTTGTGTATGGAATCATTTGATCGCTTCATTTTGCTTACTTGAAAAGTCTGTGGCCACCTATTTTGAAGACGTATAGCTTCAATTGAAAGTGCAAATAATTCATATGGTATTTTTTAAAGGTTTAAAGTTTATCACTTACAAAAGAATTTAATTTGATTTCACATTTCATTTGCCCCGAAAGCCATCCCTTATTGCTGTTATACTGACCTCTTCTGGATAATTCTTGTAATGTCATCCTGATTGTATATGTTAGCTCTATTTTTTTTTTTTTTTTAATGTTACTGTGCACTATAGAATTGATATCATAAAAAACAGAGTCTGGTGTAACTACAAAGTTCACCTAATTGAGGGTTGACTCTAGGTGGGTGCTGAGAGGGGAGTTCATGGTCCAGTAGAGAGAACAGGTCGATAAACCAATGATGGCAATGTAAATACAAACAATTATAATACATTTAAAAATCCATATACGGGGGCTTCCCTGGTGGCGCAGTGGTTGAGAGTCCGCCTGCCGATGCAGGGAACGCCGGTTACGTGCCCCAGTCCGGGAAGATCTCACATGCCGCGGAGCGGCTGGGCCCGTGAGCCATGGCCTCTGAGCCTGCGCGTCCGGAGCCTGTGCTCCGCAACGGGAGAGGCCACAGCAGTGAGAGGCCCGCGTACCGCAAAAAAAAAAAAAAAATCCATATACAAGGCTGCCTCTGAAAAGGTAAAAGATGGGAGGTGACTGTAATCCGAGGTACAGCCAGGCAGCCGACAGCACTGTGACTCCCGTGGTTTCTTACGGAGCCCAAAGGAAGGGGACAGGTGAGATGGGCAGGGCTCCACTGCAAAGGTGCGTGTGCCTGTCCAGAACCTGGTACCATATCCTGACGGCTTGCTGAAGGGCTTGAAGCAGGGCGGTGATAAGGACAGAATTACCTGTCCTCAGCGTTTCTCTGGCAGCCCCAGGTATAAGGTGAGCACAGCGGGGCCTAGAAGCAGGGAAGCAGGTCGGCTACACACAGACCAGGTCCCGCAGTCAGGGGGGCACTGATGGGTGGAGAGGGAGGCAAGGCAGCAGGAACTGGGGAGCTTAGGGACTGGCAGGCTGGTTAGCGAGGGAGATTCCCAGATCTGTCGCCCCTGGCTTTTGTGGAGGATGGACGAAAGAGCGGGTCTGGGCAGATGATAGAAGTGTGGCCTGGTCTGGGGAGATTCTGCCATACAGGCGCTCACAGCTGCAGTTAGCGTATAAAGCCACAGGCGCTGTTTAAAATGGGCCTACTGTGTATGCATCAACTTCAGCTGGGCCCGGAACGTGGCCTAATAGGTCTCACTAGTAACTTTCCTGCCGAGTCTTCAAGGCAACTGCACCAGACTTCTCGGTTCTCTCCAAACCTTGAAGTATCTTATCTGAAAGTCACTTCTCTCCACGCCCTTAGCAGCTCTAACCTTGAACAAACTACTTTACATCTAGTGGAGGGTTAGACCAGTTTTCTTTAAGGACCCTTATAGCTTTAAGATGTTATGATTCTGTTGAAAACAGATGAGACATGTATGTGAGTTACAAACCCGAACTAGACCTACAGTGGAAACTTTGAAGATCTCGTTTCAATAATCTCAACTATGCTAAAAAATCAAAAGATTTCTCTTTTCTCGAAGTCATCCTCCAGCAGGACCAAAAGTAGAAGTCAATAGTGTTAAATGAATCTGTGAACGTGAATGGAGATCCAACATACAACTTGACCAATGGCCTTACAAAGCAGCCCCCAATGCTGAAACGTTCATTGCTATAAACCAGTTAACTGATGGTGGAAAGGTCCCTCAGTAAGTAACCTGTCAGTGTGACATTTCAACCAGAATATTGAGTTAGGAGTTTCAAATTTTGACTTTTCAGACACACAGTAATACAGAAGTACCTCTCATAACATCACTGTTAAATATAGTAGATATTTTTGTTGAGAATCGGTAGTTGTGCCATGGTTTTATGTCTAAACGAATTGCCATGATGAGAAGAATAGTAACGTGTGAAGAATTCATGGAAGATTTTCAAATGTCTTATAAATAAATGTACGATTAGTTGAAGCTGTATCAGCTTTTCCTGTAAGACCTGCAGCTGTTGGTATTAAGAAGCATCAGATTTCAAAAGAAGTTCCAGCATAAATGAATAGAATAAGAGGAAAGGTCTCCTGAGAAGAAAATAAAAATTAACTGTATGGATTACCATTACATTGCTTCTCATGATCCAGGTTTAGTGCTAAAATGGGAATTTAAATGTATAATTTAGTGAGTTTTAATTCAGACTCTAAGAGTAATGCAAAATAAAAGATTAAGGGTATTTGAGATTTTGATATTTGTTCTGTGTTCTTTACACCTTATAAAAATTGAATGATCTACTTATCGTCCTTTTTAAATAAAGGTAAGACAACGTAACATCACCTTGTTACATTCACATAATTTGTTAAACAAAATATAAATTTAGTTTACTTAGAAAATAACTGTGATAATTTTAGCATGTGGAGTTTACCTTCTGTTTATTATGATGATCATTATTTAAGGTTTTCTCAAATGTTAAAGTTTTTTCACTTAAAAAGAAGCCTAAGGAAAGTGGTTTTTAAAGAGTGACTGTTACATGAGAATATGCAGTTTACTTGGAGGAGAACAGTATACATTTAATACCAATAAAGTTACGAGTTCTCAATGTTGCCTGTGAATTTGAAGTGATTTTTTATGAGATTTTTGTCAACATTAGATTCTACTGGAAACGTGTCCCAGAAGTTTTTGCTGTTCATTTAAGGTAAAGTTCATTTTAGAAAGTTACAATTACGTAAGACTGTCCTGATTCGGGGTTTAACTGGTGGTTTCGTAGGAATTTTTTCCCTCTTGGCACACTTAGTGCTGTGTTCTGGAATTGGTGCCCAAACAATTTTAAGTGTGGTATATGAGCTGTTTGTGTCACTAAGTAAAATTAGATGCGCCTGTTGCTAACAACCGGGGATGAAACTTGAGACAAGGCCAGGCCAGGGAGCCTTTTCTTCCAGGCTGGTTGGTGAACTTGAACTGTCCCCTCTCACTCAGCGAGTCGTGGGACAGCCTGAAACACTCTTGTCTCAGAAGGATCTGGAGCGGTGCAGTTAATTCACAGTGTGCTTTTTACAACGTCTAAGGTAAGTAATCGGTTTTTACTTGGATCTTATATAATTATAATGTTCAATTTAAAAACCAAATAGGTATGAGGCTTCTTGATTATTTTTTACCTTCATAGGTATCATAATAGAAAATGAATTTTAAATGTTGAATAAATTTAGCTCAAAATGATTATGTATTAAGTATCAACAAACTGTACTTAACGTCTCATTTCAAGTTTCTTTCAAGTTATTACGACTACTAATATGCCACCTGTGTTTATCAGGATTATGCCCTTTCTAATAATTTTAATTTGTATCAATAGAATACCATGATAGCATTTCCGTATTATCGGGCATTCAATCGTTATACTGTCATTAATCTAGACAAAGGATAATCTTTAAGATCACCTGCTGCTAATTCTACTCTTAAACTTCTGTGGCAGAATTACGTTTGATCTACATGTCGTCCATAGTTTTGTTACGGACATTTAAAAACGGGGTAAAGTTCGTGAGAACAGAAGTCCAGGTAGTTTGATACATTGAGAATAAGCAAAGCAAGAGTAAAGTACCAAGTGTGGCTGCCCAGCCCTCCCTGCATGAAGAGGGAAGAATGTATCTCTCCCTACATCTGGAATAAATAACGTGTTGCTCAAAATATGTATGAAAAAGTAAACAGAAGGAGAATCAAGGTAAACTTCAGCTTGTTTAAAGTGTCTGTTGATTCTGGTGGATCCTAAGTTAATTAGGGGCCTTAGAAGACAAGCTTGTAAAGAAAGTCGTCAAGAAAGATAATGGGGAAAAAATAGCTCAGCTGCTGGAAGGTGTGTCAGCAGGATGGAGTAACTCGCTAGGTAGGAAAGGAACTACAAATCATACTGTGTTTATTTTTTGCTTATTTTCTTGGAAACATTTTGGATCCATAGAGCCACTTAACCGCCTCATGGTTCAAGTCGGCGTTAGTCTTAGAGGTTCTCGAATTTATCTGAGGTTTCTTTCAAAGCCAAAGGAAAAGTAGTATTTCAATATATTTCAATATCAAATTCCAAAGACTAACAAATCCAAGTTTCCCAAACATGCTGGCTAAGCTTGCAGCTAAAATGCTGCAAATAAAATTGTTCTATAATGTCCTTTAAAAAAAATACACACACACAAAAAAAAACACAAAAAAAAAAAACACACACACACACAAAAAAAAAATACACACTCCAGTCACTAAACTAGATTGCTATTATATTGAAGATGAAACTCAAAGAATAATTGTCAATTATGAATGGGTGCCCATTTGGTTCAATTTTGCACATTTTGTTGGACCCGGGTAGGGTCTTCTCCGTGGCTTCTCTCAAGCCAGCCCAGCCCTGCTCACCCACCATGAACGTGGTTTCCCGGTGGGGAACCCTCAGGACCTGCCTCCCGCTTCTTTCTGTCCTTCCCGCCTCCTTCTCCTCCCAGCCTCAAAAGCATCCGGTGTTGCTCTTCTCTGGACCCACTTCGGGACCAGATCTTTCTCTGGTGTTCTCATGAGCTTTGTAGAATTCCTCACCCACTGTCCTTGCCATTCCAGACTCCAAGCTCATCTCCTATTTCACATGTTATTGTGCCTTGGGGAATTTTATGGAAATATAGATGCAGGAGTGTTTCATCTGTGGATCTGTAAGGGTCGGTCTTGAGACTTCTCCCCAAGCCCCTCACAGTGCCCGAGTCCACTTGACTTTGGTCCGGCTGGTGTGCTGTGCACTGGTGAAGGAGATGGGCTTCCCAAGGGCTGCATGTGCCCAAGGCGTCTGTGCTTTGTCCTGAAGCCGCTGGGATAGAATTAGTCTTGGGGAAGGTCACTCTGGTTGCCGTGGAGACTGGATAAGGGGCGTGGAGGGAGGAGAGAAGCGCTGTAAAACATTGACAGATGGCCTCAGCTGAGGTCTGGAAAACAGACCCCGAGGGAGAACCAGCAGGAAGAAGTCGTTGCCATGGAGACCGTACCTAAAACCCAGCCTCACCTTTGTGACTATTTTAACTCTATTGTAAACATTCGCAGTGAGTTTTACATGTGAAACATCTCTGAAAAAGCACACTGTCAAGAAGCCTGATAGACCACTTGAGTTGGTCAATTGACCAACTGATCGTTGATGGGTGGACAGAATTGATCAAATCACAGAGCTAAGAAGGCATGGCTTTGGAACTCAGTCTGGTTTATATGGTAGCGAAAGGGAAATACCTAAGATAGTATGGCTGAAAAGCAAAGGTAGGAACAGTGCTTTTCTGATGCTAATTTCCTCCCAAATCCAACTCATCTATCAAGGTAGAACTTCATGTGATCTTGAACCTTAAAATACACTGTTGAAATACAGAGTGCTAATGGATGAACATTCCTAGTAGAAAATGAAGTAGTGTGATGGTCACTGAGATGTGAAATGCAGGAACTGTCGGCCTATAAACTATGACCTATGCATCAGTCACATCATTATGGCAATAAAAGGGCCAGGAAAATAGCAATGTGTAAATCTGTTATTTTCCCCTTTTGCTCTGTGGGTTCTGGTTATTTTCCTAGCAGTTTATGGAGTTTCTGTTAAAGTGGGTATGAGACACATATGAAGTGTGGTAAAGATGGAATGATTTCGGTTTTCAATCATAACATTGGACCTAGACATGGGGACCTATTCCACAGATACATCGTAAATGAGAACATACTTCATTCTGCCTGCCTGCCTTTAACAAATACGTATAATTGAGTCCCTACTCAGTTCCAGGCACTACTGTAGGTGCTGGTTATATTGTGGTGAACAAAACATCCTTATTTTGGCCTTATTTCCACCAACTTCAACTTCTGGACCTTGATATTACCCTTTAGTCAAATACTATATAAGGACTTGGTAAAAGCTTCAGATTTCTGAGTTTCTTTAATAAAACCAAGAATAAAACACTAAGAAAATATATTTGAATTGCCCATCTCTATAAATTTAACACTGCTTTAAAATAAGCCTCTATCTGAACTAAGCAAACATGCCTTTTAAAACCACAGTTTTGGGCTAACCTGGTGGCGCAGTGGTTGAGAGTCCGCCTGCCGATGCAGGGGACACGGGTTCGTGCCCCGGTCCGGGAAGATCCCACATGCCGCAGAGCGGCTGGGCCCGCGAGCCATGGCCACTGAGCCTGCCTGTCCGGAGCCTGTGCTCCGCAACAGGAGAGGCCACAACAGTGAGAGGCCCGCGTACCACAGAAAAAATAAAAGTAAAAAATAAAATATAACTGAACTCATTTCTGAGGAGTCTGTTTAGTTCTTTTTCAAACCCACCTTTTTAAAAAATCCTTTTGTATTAGTTCCTTTTGAGCATCAACCATGTATTTATCATTTCCGTGTCTCAAACTCCTGGCAACAGCCTATCCAGACCAGGCATTCAGTAAATGTTAGTTAAAATTAACAATGTCATTTAACAACATTTATGTAGTGGACGCTGTATTCAGTTACTATACTACGTACTATGACAAGAATCAAAGAATGTAGAAGGCAGAACTTCTATCCTTAAGATGGTTTTATTTTAGATAATAAATAGGTAACCATGAATTCAGAGCATATGAAAACTTATATTTTTGCAAAATATACTATAATGTTCCATGTCTGGAGCCTTACGCATTAAAATATTGATAACTATATTTAGAGAGAAGCATTTAAAGCTAATCAAAATTAAGGATACCATCAACATACTTTAAAGATGATTAACAGGGAAAGGGGTGGGAAAATTTTTAGTTAATTTATTTTTGGCTGTGTTGGGTCTTCGTTGCTGCATGCGGGCTTTCTCTAGTTGCGGGGAGCGGGGGCTACTCTTCATTGCGGTGCGCGGGCTTCTCATTGCGGTGGCTTCTCTTGTTGCGGAGCACGGGCTCTAGGCGTGCGGGCTTCAGTAGTTGTGGCACGTGGGCTTCAGTAGTTGTGGCTCGTGGGCTCTAGAGTGCAGGCTCAGTAGTTGTGGCGCACGGGCTTAGCTGCTCCGCAGCATGTGGGATCTTCCCGGACCAGGGCTCGAACCCGTGTGCCCTGCATTGGCAGGTGTATTCTTAACCACTGAGCCACCAGGGAAGTCCCCATAAATTGTTTTTGAAATAAAGGAGCCTATGAAAATAATTTTTGCTCAAGATGTAGTAAAACTCAAAATTATTTACCTTGGAGTATAGATTTTTAAGTTCTAACATAAAATGTTATCTTATTAATTTTTTGTAAAGGGTCTATAAGTAGATCTTAAAGCATAATGCGTTGTTCCAGAGCAGTTTCTTGCCAGCATGAATACTAATACTTTACAGTTATCTGACCTCGAAGTGATAAAGAACTGGTGTCCTTTCCAATGCTAATTTTAACACATATCTGAAGGAAGCTAGCTGAACCTGATAGCCTCTGAAAGTCTGTAACAGAAAAAATTGAATATACAGTGTCAAATAAAAATGGAAGCCACCATGAGTCACCGTTAGAATATAAGCTAATAATTTATTAAAATAACAACGTCCACTTTTTAGAAAAAAAAAACTGGAGTTGAGTGTTCTGCCTCATCATTTTAAATCATGCCTGTCTAGAGTAAGATCCTTGTTCAGTGCAACACATCTAACACTGGTAAATGGCAGGTTAACCAAAAGAGTTAAGGGGGGCAATGATAAAACGTGGCTTTGTTACCCAAACTCAGGCCCAGGTGCCTGCCGCTCAAGCAGCCCTGTTCACACTTTGATTTTTAGCCCCGAAAGACCCATTTTCATACTTCTGACCTCCAAAACTATAAAATAATAAAATTATGTTGGGTTAAGCTAGGTTTGTGATAGCTTTACACCAGCAATAGGAAGCTCTAGATAGGAACAGAAATATGTAGCAAGTGGAAACCATACGTGTGCGTGCGCGCATGTGCATGTGTGTACACACACACTTAGAAAACTGCTGTTTTTATCGATCTGCAGCAATACTGTAAATTAATGCACTTGCTTTAAATTCAGATTCTCTGGCCACCCTTCCCGATCCAATCGCAGACTCTTAGCCTATCTTGTACAGAAAGTGTGGTTTTGCCACCATTATTTAGATGACAAGTGCTTTGAAATAAATATAACAGAGGGCTGTGTTGGGAGTGAGTGGGTGTCTGGGGAAGACTTCTTTGAGAAGGTGTCATGTGAGCAGGTCTGAAGCTGAGGAGGGAGCTGGCAGAGGGTTTCAGGTGGAAGGGATGCCCAGGAGTGAGTCCTGACCTGAGGGTTCACCTGGGCTGATAAAGAGTGAATGGGGCGCTGTGAGCAAAAGACCAACAGCTGCAGATGAAGAGGTGAGCAAAGGCTCTCACGTAGGGTCTGGGAGGTGATGGAGGAGGTTGGATGTTCTCAGTGGGGAAGAATCACGGGAAGGTGTGAAACTGTAGAGTGACAGGCGCTGACTTACACTTCACATGTCTGCTTGTGGGTAGAGAGGGGTTTCCAGAGGGGAAGGAAGGGAAGCAGGTTTGCAGTGGTGCAGATGACAGTTCGCAGTGGCTGGCACCAGCGCGGTAGCCGTGGCAGTGGAGAGAAGTAGACAGATTTGGGATGCAGGTTGAAGGCAGAGCTGATGTGGGGCTGTGTGGGTGGTGATGGACTTTCTAATCCAAAAAAAGACTGGAGGGGTCAAAGGCGAGTGAGCGAAGAATGCCCTCATGAAATTGTTAACCCCTTAGGTTTTGAATAATGCAGATTGTCAGTCCTGAGTGTTTGAAAATACTGAGCGATGAATAGCACCATTTTATACAATCAGCTAGAACACGGGGAGATGCCTGTTGTTTGGTTGGAAAGAAATTTATAGAATTATTTTGACCATAACATTTTAAATAAGGACAGCTCCAAATCACTCCTAAAAATAAATGCATAAAAAACCTCAGAGGAGAATATTTTATATGATTCATCATTTTGCTACATTTACAATCAGAAAAGTCATCATAATTTCTAATCTTAATTTAAACAGTTAAAACCATGTTCTTTTTTTCTTTGTGGAAAGGGGAAAATTGAGCAACTTTTAAAAATCTCTTCATAGAGTTGAAATTGTTACTAAAACTCTTAACCTCATTTACATAAAACAGGGAATGTTTGTAAACATTTGTACACGTGCACATTTTGATCTTTCTTGAACTAGGTCAGTACTTGGGAGCTTAATTATAGGCCAGAGTTGGTGTGGTAGGTATCTTGAAAAGAGCCTTTTTAATTCTGAATAATTTAGTAGCTGAAGGAAGATGTAATTTAATCATTTGGCACAAAATTGAGTAATTGGATTTTTTCTTCAGAAGGCTCTTGGGTACCAGCTTGATTTTCCTCCCACTGAATCTTTTAAGAATGTGATAACTGGATTGTTGTAGGTTGGTGCTTCAATTGCAAGCTTAATCTTGCAGAATTTTGAAAGCTGTATATGTATTGATTTTATTGATCAAAATCTGAAAATATAATCACTGGATTTCAAATGCATTTGTCATATCTAAATACATTGCATGACAGATTATCGCTGTGGTTGAAATACAGTGACATGTTTCAAAGTAATAGCCAATGCTCATTTTAAACATCACTAATTTGGGAAATTTGTTGTTGGGGTAAAAAGTATTTTGTGGGACTAATGGTCAATCAATATTGACAAACAAATCCTCTTTCTGGCCATGTGTCTCTCCCTCTCTCCCTCTACCCTCCTCCCCCCTCCCCCCTCCCTTCACCCCACCTCCCTTGCCCCCCACCCGGTGGCAGATGGTACGTGAACAATACACCACGACCACAGAAGGCACCCACATAGAGCGGCCAGAGAACCAGTCTGTCTACAAAATCGGCATCTATGGCTGGAGAAAGCGTTGCCTCTACTTATTTGTTCTTCTTTTGCTCATCATCCTCCTTGTGAATCTTGCTCTTACAATTTGGATTCTTAAAGTGATGTGGTTTTCCCCAGTAAGTATTTTTTTTCCTGATAAACATGTTCTTGTTTTGTTTGTGCGGTCACTTCATCCACATTGTATCAACAGAAGCTTCCTTTCATGCAGTTAATGTTGGTTTCCTGTCTGGATCAGAATTTTCAGTAGCAAAAAATAATATAACATTCACTTTTCTCTTTTACCTTTTTTAAATAATTTCACTGTGAACTGTAGCGTGTTGGTTTTCATTGCAGTGCTGTATCCTGGTTGTGCTGGTGGCTGCCCGAATCTGTACGTATGTTAAAACTCATAGAGCTATAAGCCTGAAGAGTCCATTTTATGGCATCTTAATTTTTAAAAAATTTTAAATAGTAATGGTAAGATTTTTTTTTTCTGACATGTTGGTGGGCTCTTGCATGTTCTTATAAAGTGATTATTTAAATCTTATATGCATTTCCTAAATAGTCCTTTGTATTTACACAAGACGTAATAAAATACTGAATATTGAATAAAAACCACTAAAGTTTTAAATAAAGTGTTTAAGAGAAATACAGTAAAGTGCGGATAGGAAATCTATGAAAAGGCATACATGATTTAAGTTGATACTAAAAGAAGTGAAGAAGAAAGCAAAAACAAATCTCTTTTTAACAGACAGGGATGGGTCACCTGCATGTTACAGAAGATGGACTTCGCCTGGAGGGGGAATCGGAGTTTTTATTCCCACTGTATGCCAAAGAAATACACTCCAGAGTGGTAAGCAGATGAGGACACATTTAAATAATTTGTGTTTCATGAGAAATAAATAATGGTGAAACACAGAAAGTTTGCTTTTCTGATGAAAGGTGTGCACGCGTCAACACTGCATGTTTCCCTGGCCACATGCCTTGGGTGGGCCCTAGCGAGCGACCGCCATGGTCACACCCAAAACCTTGCCTGGAAACCCCCAGCCCCGCCCCAGCGGATTTCTGCTTACATCTCATTGACCGGAATTGTATCACTTGGGTCTCCCTCCCTGCAGGACAGGCTGAGAAAGCATTTAGCCTTTGCAGCCCCTGCGGTGGAAGCCAGAAAAAGAATAGTGTTGGAGAGAATCCATTGGATCAGACGACCAGAGTGGTTCCTGGGACAACTTATTGTCTAGGCCCGGGAGTGGGCCTCACAGCTCTGACCTGGGCCATGTCCTCCCTTTCAGGGAAAATGATAAAAAAAAAAAAAAAAAAAGAGCCTGGAAGTTGGCGCCTGAAGACGGTTCCGTCATGGAACTGTCCCTTGCTGGCTGTTACTTTGGGAGAGCCGTCATTTAATCTCTTTGAGCTCAATTTCCTCATCTGTATGTGAGGAGTAATGCTACCTCCTTCAAAGTGTGGAGATGAAAGGAGAGGCTGGATGGTAAAAATCGCTGGTGAATTTTTAGCTCTTATTATCCTGCTGGTTATTTCAAAACACAGCAAAGACAAGTAGTAAGGTCACGCCATTGGATGAAAGGTGAGACAATGGCAAATCCATCTGCTTCCACAAAGCAAGTTGGAGAATTTCTGACCTGCTAGCGTTCCAAAGCACTCCTGAAACTTCTTTCCTTCTGAAAAATCGTATTATACCCCCCAACTTGGGAAGATATTTGGTTCCCTCTGAGTGGCATAAACCCGCCTGAATCCAGTAGCCAAATTACTGCGTTCCTTTTGAAGAAAACTGTTACAGAAGAGCCAGCAATCTTCTGTGAGACAAAGCCTCCGCTCAGACTGTGACCCCACTTACGTGCTCATAAAGCCACTGTATCTTCCAACAAAAAGCTCTAAAAACGTAGGCATCCAACAGATTTTAAAAGCTCTTTTGAAATTGTGAGAAGCCTTTGGCGTTTTGAAGATAATATGGTATTTATTTATAGAAGAGCTAACTGCTCTCTGATTTACCTTTTAAACATATATCATGTCCTGGACATAAATTATGAGAAATGAAATTTTAATTCCTTGGAAAAGACAAAACACTGATTAAAACTTCATTGTTTCAGCTCTTCACCTTGAGAACGGACTTGGTCCATTGTAACCAGTGCACACAGGCTCTGTAAACCCAGGAGGTTATCATATTTTGTGGGGGAAAAAAATAATGCATTTACCCGCTTCACACAACATAATCCAAGTTTAAAAAATAGTTTTAGCCGCAAATTGATAGGTTCACAGGATCTATGACATGGGGGAAATTCTTTTGTGTAAATCCTCAATTTATATACAAATTCAAAGGTCTAGTCATTTTAAATAGTCTGTATTTGGCTAACATTGTAAATCTGTTTTTAGGACTCATCTCTGCTTCTGCAGTCCACACAGAATGTGACTGTAAGTGCACGCAACCCGGAAGGAGAAGTTACAGGCAGGTTAAAAGTGGGTGAGTCCAGCTTCATAACAGTGCTTTGCGTGTGTGTGGTCCATGAACAGTTGTGCTGAATGGATCCATTTGTTTCTTTTTTCTTCTAGAGAATTCAAAGTTATTTATGAGCAATCAAAGTATGAGTTTTCTAAATATCATGCTGTGTGGACCACGGAGACTAGTTCAGGTGGTGGGAGGACAGTCTGAAGTATTTTAAGTGAAGTTATTTTGGTTCCAAGAAATAAGAGGACCATTTAAGGTAGTACAAGAAACAATGATTGTTGGCAGGATACAAAATAATCTCACAGAGACTGAGGAAAGGAAACAAAGTAGCTGCCCTCAAGAAAAGAAAGACCAGGGCTGGAGAATCAAAGTATTCATCCTCTCTCTCCCTCTCTCCCCCTCCCTTTCTCCTTCTCTCTACCATGTTCCCCTCCTTTCCATGAATCTCTGTCCATGATTTTCACTTGGTAGCATGGTTGCACCAGTTCTAACTCTACAGGACTCTCTGGTTCTTCATCCGATTGGCTATAGTTCTCAACACCAGCCAACTTGGTCTTCAGTGTCATGAATTCTCAATTCACAGCAAAGTACTCTAATTGGCCCAATTACTCTGTTCAACCAACTGCCCTTAGCTGAGCCACGTACACCCATCCGATCAGCTAAGACCAAAGAATATGGTCACGTGGGAGAGAGGTCCTTTGGAATTGAGCGCAGAGAGCAAAAGGATTAGAAAGAAAGAATATCGATGGAAGAAATAACAAAAGAGCAAACAGCTGGTGAAAGGAATATACCTTCTCTACACCATCAACACTTTATAGATTTGCTAAATCTAAGAAATTGGATGGCTCTCCAGATTATGGGGAAATAGCTGACAAGTGTACTACCAACACAGGCAGGTAGCTTTCCGTGTCCCCCTTTTTTAATGGCTGTTGTTACAGAACAATAATGTTACATTGGAAGGTACAGCCATATCTTAACTTTATGATTCCTTTTATTACAGTAATACATGAGTTCCATAGCCTGTGTTCTGATTTAATCTTTATAACTTTTTCTAAATGATAAATTGTATTTCTCTTTTGCTTAGAAGCTTGTTTTATCACCAAGTCCAGTGAAATTCTCAATAAATCTAGAGATGAACCTGAGCTTACACAGCATACATGTTCATGATACTTGTCTAAACCAAATCATATTTCTTTATAAATTATGTTGTATTATGAATTGTGTCTACCATTTCTTAAATTTCTTAAAAATTTTTAACTGACTGTAGCTTTTAAATGTTTGAGGGAGGGCTTCCCTGGTGGTGCAGTGGTTGAGAGTCTGCCTGCCGATGCAGGGGACACGGGTTCGTGCCCCGGTCCGGGAGGATCCCACATGCTGTGGAGCGGCTGGGCCCGTGAGCCATGGCCACTGAGCCTGCGCGTCCGGAGCCTGTGCTCCGCAACGGGAGAGGCCACAGCAGTGAGAGGCCTGCATTCATTCAACAAACATTTATTGAATGCCTATGTGCTACTTTCTATATGCTGTCAAGTAATTAATAACATTTAGAGTGTGTAATTATTTTTTAGGAGTTCTAAAAGTAAAAGATTCATTTTATATTCTTCTGAAAATGATTTAACACAAATACTCATTTTCACATTTAATTTTTTGCTAAGTGTGGATTTTCATATATAGAGGAGTTAAAGATAACATAAATCTGTCTCCACTTTCGTGGATGAAATAATGGAAGCACTGAAAAGCTAATTTTCTCAAAAACACACAGCTAGTTAGTAGAGAAGCCAAACCAGGAGTCACCTTAGGACTTGCTTCTCCAACAGGGGTGTTTCCACCACCCTCCCTCTCTACTCAGATTTCATTAAATCATGGCACACCGGGAACTGTCCTAGTTGCTGCAAATATGGTGTTGTTTTTGTCACCAAGGAATTCACGTTTAAAAAAAAGTTTCCCATCAGAATTACTTTAAACTGTTAACCTCAAATTTTGAGTTTTAACCTTAGTGTTTCATACCTGAGGTAGAGTTAAAATAAGTGATTTCTGTTAAACCTTTGGTTGGAAAGCCTCTGCTATACTGAGAATCCTGAACTCGGAAATATTCAGCTCACCAAATCCAAGACGATTTTCAGTAAATGACTTCCCACAGTCACACTCATCCCAGCCTCACACTTCCTGGGAGAAGTTAAATTTAGCCAATCTGGATATTAAAATGTGATTTATGTGAACTAGACAAAGTAATCCCATTTAATTAAATGAATAATTGTTTATTACTAAGACCACTGAAAAAATTGACAACCAATACAATCAAAGCCAAAAGTCTTAAATTCCAAAAGGAATCAAACATGGGAAAGCAAGCATCAGCAGCTAGCATTTCAAATCCTGGAACTAAAAGACAACAAATTGTGAACGACAGTGGAACCTTCTAGTTGTAAATGCAGCTCTGGTTACTACAGTTAATGTTCTCTTGACTTCGAATAATAGAAACCAATTCTGGTTAGCTTCAAAATAAGACTTTTTAGCTGAATGGGGTCAATTTTGGCAATTCCTATTTGCCTGAAATTTTCTGTTTCATCTAGGTTTTCAACTTTATTTGCATAGAAGTCTACATAGTACTCTCTTTTTGTTTTTTTAATTTCTTCCATTTCAATGGCATTATTTTAATGGCTACATAATAGTCCAAGGAATATATATAATTATAAATATAATTATAAAATTATATTATAAATATATTTATTGTAAATACAATATACAATAATATTATTGCATATTATATATATATATACACACACACACACACACAATAATTTGATTATGTAATACTCAAAAATTGGAGTTAGGTTATTCCATTCAGTCAATGACACAGTTCTTAATTCAGGCCACTCATATATTTAGGAGATATTCAATAAATACTTGTTGAATGAATGAATGGAGGAATGAATAAAAGACTGTGTAGGAAGGGATGGGCTGGAAAGCCAGCTTAAGTGTGGGAGAGAGTTCTAGGAGATGGGGTGCGGGAAGATGGCCTGTCCAGGGTGCTCCAGAGTGGACAAGGGTTCAAGTATAAGCCTGAGCCACAGCTTTGAGGGATTTGGGGTCATAAGTGGGAAACAAACTCAAAATTTCTCAGGTAAAACAGAAGAGAGAAATTTAACAAAGAAAGGAGTAAAAAACAAGGGGTTAGCATCACTGTTCACAACAGTCAAAACATAGAAACAACCTGTGTCTATAGACAGATGAATGAATAAAGAAGATGTGGTATACACACACACACACACACATAATATATATATACATTGTGTATATATACAGTGGAATACTACTCAGTCATGAAAAAGAAGGAAATAATGCCATTTGCAGCAACATGGATGGAGCTAGAGATTATCATACTAAGTGAAGTAAGACAGAGAAAGACAAATATATGATATCACTTATATGTGGAATCTAAAATATGACACAAATGAACTTATCTATGAAACAGAAACAGACTCACAGACATAGAGAACAGACTGTGGTTGCCGAGGGGGTGGGGGAGGGGTGGATTGGGAATTTGGGATTAGCAGATGCAAACTAGTATATATAGGATGAATAAACAAGTCCTACTATATAACGCAGGGAACTATACTCAATATCCTGTGATAAACCATAATGGAAAAGAATATGAAAAAGAATATATTTATAACTGAATCACCTTGCTGTACAGCAGAAATTAATACAACATCGTAAATCAACTACACTTCAATAAAATAAAGTTTTAAAAAACAGTGGGTTCCTCCAAGGCAATTGCTGTGAACAGCACTGGAGCCCTTTCCTGGTTATTATAGGTCCATGAACTCATGTGCTTGGATGTAACAGACTAGCCTAAAGAACAGAGTCAAGCTATACAGATAAGAGTCACTGACTCCAGGCTTATAAAGGTGAACCTAGTAACACAAGATGATACCAAAGCATTAGTAGAATGAACTTAACCGCAGTTTTATACTTCCAGTCCAGCATCTTCTGTGATACGATATTTGCAGCAGCAGAATAAATCTTTCCTTTTCTCAAAGGACTCTGTGACATTTGTTTTTGTTGTTGTTGTTGTTTGTTTTTTTTTTTTTTGCGGTACACGGGCCTCTCACCGCTGCGGCCCCTCTCGTCGCGGAGCACAGGCTCTGGACGCGCAGGCCCAGCGGCCATGGCCCACGGGCCCAGCTGCTCCGCGGCATGTGGGATCTTCCCGGACTGGGGCACGAACCCGTGTCCCCCGCATCGGCAGGTGGACTCTCAACCACTGCGCCACCAGAGAAGCCCTGAGTTTTATTTCTTAAAGAACTCTGCTGCACATGAGGGTGACTTACTCAGCTCTAATGCATGTCCAGCAAGGTTATAAAGACTAGTAGAATATTAATGAAAGTTAAAAGATTTAATTATAAACTCACTTACTTTAAGAGATGATTATTCCTGTGGTGGGCTTGTTATCACTTGGAGCACAGTTTCTTTTGAAGTGGAAAACATATTTAAACTGAACATTCTATGTCTATATTTTTTATAAAGTGAAGATGGAATTTTATCCGCCTCTGTGCGTTTGTTTGGGTACCCCCTCTACCTGGAATCTCGCATTCTCCCTTCATCAGGGAAGCATGAACTCTTCCAGGTCAGCCCAGACATCCCCTTCCCTGAGGTGTCATCCTTGACCCCCCAAGAGGGACAGGAATTCCTTGTCAGGGTTCTCACTGGACACTGTCCATGGTTGTATCACGGCACTTATCAGATTGCCCTGGGACTGGACTTACATGCTTTTTTCTTCAGTAGACTATGAAATCCTATAAGTTGTGAACTGCATCTCCTCTTTTATGTAGCCTCAATTCTTAGCACGAAACCTTGAACATAAAAGCATACAATAAATTTGTGCTGAATGGAAGAGACTCACTTTCCTGAATTTTCTTTGATTTGAGGATTTATGTAGCTTTGTTACTCATGAAAATTATGCAACTAAACTCATTTGTTGAATATTTCATCAATGTATATGAAACAATGGCTACAGAAAAAATGTCATTTAGTTTAACCACTTTCACTTGATAAATTCTCCTCAAATTGTTATATGAACGTCCAATAAGCTAAACAGTGAACTCTTATTGGATAAATTACTCCAGTTTTTTCCTCTTGATTCTAAACTCAACTTCAAATTCATCACTTAATGCAAATCAGTGTTTGTATGATAAATATGTAAGATAGATCAGTGACCCAGAAGAGGTGAATAGTGACACCGAATCACAGGATAACTGAGTTTGGGTGAAAGCTCAGGAGAGCAAAAATACAGGCAACTATCACAAAATAAAGCCAGGCTTCCTTAAGAGAAAGGAGATAAAACAGAGAGAAAAAAATGTGTTCCACTTTGTAACATGTGAACACATGCACATTTAAATGAAGAATCTTTGGAGGGTTCTGAGGTACAAATTAGTGAAAAAACATAAGAATATGTTGCTGACAGTATCCAAAACTGATTAATGTATTCGTTGAAAAGCTTCTATTTAATTTCTAGCAGGTACCAGTCAACTTGAATGAGTACTGTGAGAGACACAGGGACACATACACGAAATCTACAAGTATCCATTTCACAATAAACTTACTTTTCTAGATAAGAAAATAGAACTAACAAAAGAATGAAGGAACACTTGTAGTTCCTTAAGCAAATGCTGAACGCTATGCTGCTAAGGTTAGAAGGACAGGAAACACAGAGAAATCAGAAAACATAAAATGATGGATACCCAACTGTACCAATGAGAGACATTGAACAAGATCTCACACGCTGAAGGTACAGCGTCCCCAGTGCCTGGCACACAGAAGCACACATTAAACATGTGCTGAGTACAGTCGTAATTTAAAAGCCAGTGGGTCAGAGATTGGGATTGGCGTATATACACTAATATGTATAAGGTAGATAACTGATAAGAACCTGCTGTATAGCAAAAACGAACAAACAAACAGAAAAAGTTCATGTGAAAGGAGTAAGCTTGGAGGAGAAAGTGATGCCCTGTCCCTGAAATAGAAAGAAGGGCTGGAGAAGACAGAAATGGCTGAGATGAAGGTGAAGGGCAGAAACTTGAGGGTGTGTTTCCGTGGTGATGTCTGTTTGCTCCATGAAGTAGGAGGTGAGGATTAGGGCAGAGGCAAGAATCTGAGTGTGACTCAATCATTGTCTGCGTTAACTTTGGCCATTGAAGGAAGCCATTCATAAGATGGTCTTTCACAAATCTCACATTTCAGAATATAAAACCCTCAGTTGGTTAATACTCAAAAGAATACCAATTTCAGTAATCTGCGTAGAAGAATCATATTATTTTTGGCAAGTTTTAAAAACCTGAAAAAATTAATTTTTATATAATCCATTCATACGTATATTTGATATAGATCAACATACATGTGACCTACATTAATTTTAATAATATAATAGATTTTGGCTTAGGACTTAACATTTAATCACAGAATCAAAAAAATTACTGGTAACAAATCTTAAATGTTTAGTGATTTGGTACTGCTGGGTGCCATGGCATGTGTAACACTGCAGAGACTACACACTTTATACTAAAATGCTTCAATTCGTTCTTTAGGTCCCAAAATGGTAGAGGTCCAGAGTCAGCAGTTTCAGATCAACTCCAAGGACAGCAAGCCACTGTTTACTGTTGATGAAAAGGCAGTTGTGGTTGGTACAGATAAACTTCGAGTAACTGGTATGTAGTAGCTCTTTATTTTTAATTAAGGAATAATTGACAAACAACATTAGTTTCAGGTGTACAACATAAGCGTTCAATATTTGTATATATTGTGACACGATCCCCACAGTAAGTCTAATTAACGATAATTAACAATAAGTCTAATTAACAATAAGTCTAATCCCCACAATAAGTCCATCACCACACATACTTAAAACTTCTTTCTTGTGACGAGAGCTTTTAAGATCTACTTTCTTAGCAACTTGCAAATACACAAATACGTGGTACCTGTAGTCGCCATGCTGTATATCACATCCCTGCGACTTATTTGTCTTATAACTGGAAGTTTGTACCTTTGACCACCTCCACCCATTTTGTCCACCTCCCAACACTCACTTCTTGCAACCATCAGTCTGTTCTCTGTGTCTGTGAGTTGTTTTTGTTTTGTTGTTTGTTTTTTAGATTCTACGTATCAGTGAGATCATATAGTACTTATCTTTCTCTGACTTTTTTCACTGAGCATAATTCCCTCGAGGTCCATCCATGTTGTGGCAAAGGGCAGGATTTCCTTCTTTTTCTGGCTGAATAATATTCCATTGTGTATATACCACATCTTCTGTATCCATTCATCTGTAGTAACTCTTAAGAAAAACAGTATCGCATGGAGGGCACTTCCGCAAAAGCAAATTGCAGTTTTGGCAAGTTTACTGTGGAATATTTCAGGCCGATAAGAAAAAGTTACTGTAGTTTGAATTTGTTGACTTTTCTTCATGGCATTTCTTTTGAAATTCTTTGACACTCTCTTAGAAGAATGAAATCTTCCTCACAAATCTTTACCCACTTTTTTTTCCCCACCATATTGTTTCCTTTTATCTCTTTCCAATTGGTGTAACCCAAAGGCTTTACACAGAATTAGAAAACTACCACAGCCATCATATAATTCCAACTGTGTTGGGAAAATTGCACCAAAAAACAAAACTTGATTTATTCTTTATGTCATACGACTCCATAGTTGCTACAATGATGGTTGCTACAATTTCGTTACATAGTTGCTACAATTCGTTACATAGTTGCTACAATTTCGTTACATATGCTACATAGTTGCTACATAGTTGCTACAATTTCGTTAAATATGTAAAATACGAGAAGAATATTTTTATAAACGTTAATTTTTCCAAGTAAATTCCCATTCAAGCTTTTCTCCACTACGTACTATAAAAGTTTGATCTCTGTGTTAAATGGATTGATTTCAAGTAGCCTTTGGAGTTTCTTGGATCAGCAAAAGCAGCAGCAGTTGACAGCCAAGCAAAGAGGAGTGAGAAGCGACAGAGAACCAGGTCATCTGGGGGCAGAGAAAGAGAATTCAATGCTTGGCTATACACTCTTCCCTGTGGCCACTTGCCCTGAGCGTGGGGCATAAGGGGAGGGACTCAGTGGTCTTTCTTTAAGGCGGCCCCTCCAGATTCCCGAGTTGCAGGACATCCTGACCTGAACACACATCAAGAAGTGCTTTCTTGCCGTTGCCTTTGTCTCAAGAACTCAAAGAGTAACGTGAAATCCCTCGTCCGTTCTTAAACAGCTGCCGTATATACTCTAGTCAACGGGGAAACTGAAAAATCATTTTTAAATCAAATTCATGGAGGAGATTAAACAATTTCACCACCCCAGTTTGAAATTGATCTCGGCCTTCAGCAGTCTCATTTTTCCCCCTAAAAATAGAATTGTCACCAAGTGACCAAAATCAGCATGTCTCCTTTACTAACCCCAGTCGCAGAACATGGTATTGGGGCAGCATCAAAATGTCATCTTCAAAAAAATATTTTATCCCGTCGCCAGAACTGGCTTCTGGAAGATGATGCACGGTTGGGTACTTCGGTTCCTTGGCAGTGATTCGCTGGGCGGGGTCCATTCCCCAACATTTAGGAAGGAAAACAGGGCCCTGTAAGAGTATCCAGTCTCATCACTAAGGGGAAAGACACAATCTAGCAATAAGGCAGTTCAATCCCTTCATCCTTCTCTGATTAGCTGAACGGGATTGCATGTGTCACAAGTGACGACGTAGACATCCTGGAGGCACCCACAAAGCCACCCACAAAAGAGGACCTGGAAAGTAAGGTTTCAGCCACTGAAGAAGTGAAGGTAAACACAGCGGGGGAGTCCATGTCCCTTACAGATGTGAAGACGGATCTCTAGCAGCTGCTCAGAGAGGACCACACCCTTCAAGCACACGCTCAACACATCCAGCTCCGGACCCAGTCATGCAGCTCTGTGGACAGTTGATGACCTGCTCCATCGGTTAACAGCCCTTCAGCTGAAAGGAACAAAAGGCCCAATTAAAACTGGCTTCAACTCTAAGGACACACATGATCCCACAGGAGGTCTCCAGGCTGATTCATTCGGTGTTTTCCTCCAGCTCTGCTTCTCTCCTGACTTTCCCCTTTCAGTGGTGGTGAATGGTCCCATCAATTCCAAGGGTCACTTCCTTGTGCAGTGACTTCTCCAAACTTCCATAAGAGGACCTTGATGGCCTCAGGGGGTCTGTGCCCCTTAAGTTGTCCTTCCAGCCTAAATTTTTCTCATATTAAATTGCTTGCGTTTCTTTTTTTTTTTTGCGGTACACGGGCCTCTCACTGTTGTGGCCTCTCCCGTTGCGGAGCACAGGCTCCGGACGCGCAGGCTCAGCGGCCATGGCTCACGGGCCCAGCCGCTCCGTGGCATATGGGATCTTCCCGGACTGGGGCACGAACCCGTGTCCCCTGCATCAGCAGGCAGACTCTCAGCCACTGCGCCACCAGAGAAGCCCTGGTTTGTAATTTTGAAAGTTCACTTTGTACTGACGGGTGGAGCCCAAGACCGGGGTGTGGTCTAGGCCAGGCAGAAGGACCTAGGTAAATCATGATGAGCACTAATCTGTGAATAACCCTGCTGCGCATAGGTTAAAAGTGTGGGCTTTGAAGTCAAATCACAGTCCGGCCACTTAGCTGTGTAACTCTAGGCAAGTTAATTAACCTTTCTGTTCCTCCGTTTCCTCTTCAGTAAAATGGGAAAATATCCCTGCCTTGTAGGGTTCTGAGTACTAAGCAAGTTAGGATATATCACCTTCGAATCTCTGCACCCTAACCCAATACCCACACCGTGCCTTGCACATAATTAGGTTCTCAGACTAACCAGACAACTGGGAACATACTGATTCGTACAAATTAGAGAGTCAATTTTAAATATTCAAAATCTGGATTTTTCTATAAATTTCCTGATGTGCCTTAAGAAACAGATGACACAAGATACAATTTTTACACATAAAATCTAGAGAATGGATCAAATTACTGTTACCGAAAATATATGGACTTAATGCAATTTTCAACTGAAATTTCTTTCAATTTGAGGGCTAATATTGCTTTCTGGTTTTAAAATAAGCCTGGGTATTTGTAACTGCTTTAAAAATCATATTTTGTTTATAGCCATCTAATGAAATCGTGGTATCCTTGGAAAAGCAGGAAAGCAGTTATACCTATTTTTTCCCTGCAACTCAAACATCTGTACGGATTCAGCAACGATCAGAGCCTACGTGTCCCGTAATATGCAGTGTAAATGCTCGATTTGTGGGCTGCTGTTTATTCTACTCTTGTAAAAGCTTCCTCTTTGGTTTGTGTTTAGGGCCTGAAGGGGCTCTCTTTGAACATTCAGTGGAGACGCCCCTCATAAAACCGGACCCAGTCCAGGACCTTAGGTAAGAATTTTGTTCCAATATAAACAAACTCTCTTTCAGAAGATACCTGGTTATGTGCTGGAATAACACGTTAGCAGATATTACCAGGTTGTTTCTTATTCCATTAGTTGTCTTTATTCTGATGAACCTCTGCCCATAACAAGTCATTTCTTACAAAAATCCAAAGGAGGTTAGACGTCCTACTGTATGTCCCGTCCTTGTGTCTCTGAGCTCGTTACTAGCCCTGCCCCTGCCCCAGTGCAGCCTGTACTGTTCCAATAGCTATTCCTGCCTCCAGAAAATCTGAGGGACTTGGCTAAATGCAGCTATTTTATTTATTTTTTCCGATTTTTTAAAATTGTGGTAAAATACACGTATAAAATTTATCATCTTAACCATTTTTAAGTGTACAGTTCAGAACATATTTATACTTTACACACTTTAAAAGAATTTTTTTTCTTTTCCATTATGGTTTATCACAGGATATTGAGTACAGTTCCCTGTGCTATACAGTAGGACCTTATTGTCTATTCATTCTCTATATAATAGTTTGCATCTGCTAATCCCAACCTCCTAATCCATCCCTCCCCCACCCTACCTGCCCCTTGGCAACCACAAGTCTGTTCTCTATGTCTGTGAGTCTGTTTCAGTTTCGTAGATAAGTTCATTTGTGTATATTTTAGATTCCAAATATAAGTGATATTATATGGTATTTGTCTTTCTCTTTCTGACTTACTTCACTTAGTGTGATAATCTCTGTGTCCATCCAAGTAGCAGCAAATGGCATTATTTCATTCTTTTTTATGGCTGAGTAACATTCCATTGTCTACAGGTACCACATCGTCTTTATCTGTTCCTCTGTCGATGGACACTTAGGTTGCTTCCATGTCTTGGCTATTGTGCATAATGCTGCTATGAACATGGGGGTGTACATGCAGCTAATTTAAATGTCTCATTGATTCCACATCAGCCAGAGTAAAGTCCAGAATGCTGCTGGGGCACTTGGCTTGTGACCTAGACTCCTTGGGGCTCTCTAGGTTGGCACCCTGGGGCCTCCTGCCTCACCCGTCCTGAGACTGAGCCACTGCCGGGCCCGGACTCCACACTTCCACACACGCTGTCCCACCTGACTGGGGTGCCCTCCTTCCCTTGGAGACCCCACGAATATCTGCTTGTCCTCACGCTTCAGGTCACATGCCACGCATGGGGCTACGGTTCATGTGGTCCACAGACCCTTCGTTCTTCCCTGGAGAGCATCAGCTGAGGCAAACACTGCACGTTTTAGGGAAAGAGGACGGTGTCTTATATGGGCTTGAAATTTGCAAAAGGCGTTCTTAAAAATCTCAGTTTACATTACATTTTTTAAATATGTGCACTGTTAGCAGAGACAAGAATGTTATAAAACCGAGAGCTCGACGGATTCGTATACGCAAAAGAGTTGATATATCTTTTTCTCAATTGTGGCAAAATGCACATAATATAAAATTTGCCATCTTAGCCACTTTCAAGTGCACCGTTCACAAGTCTAAGCTACGCTTATTGTTGTGCAGCCCCCGCCTCCATCTCCAGCATTCTTTACATTTTGCAAAACTGAAACTCTGTGCCCATTAAACGCTAACTCCCCATTTCCCCGCAACCCCTGCAAACCACCATCCGAGTCTCTGTCTCTATGAGTTTGAGGACTCTGGGCACCTCATTTAAGTGGAATCAAACAGTATTTGTCCTTCTGTGACTGGATTATTTCACTTAGCACAATATCCTCAACCTTTGGTATAGCTTTACATCATAGCAGAATATATAAAATCACCCAGTTCCATATATAAGTTTATTCTTTATACAGAGTCTCTGTGTGACTGTGTGTATTTCACTTTATTACTAGGCTACTGAATGTTCTTTGCTGCTGTAACTGTTTATTCCAATAGTATATTTGTATTTTATAACACAAACAAATAATATTTTTAAAAACAAATGTCTTAAAGTTTACAATGTCACTTAAAATCACGTTTAGAATTTGAACTTGAAAAATATTCAGGAGACAATTAACATGTTAACATATTACGTATAATAGGGAATAATGTACAGTAGGAATCCCAGCTTTACAGACAAGCCTGGTGACCTTGGCCAAACTAACCTTTTGAGGCTATTTTTTCTCATATATAAAACGTTGATAGGGACTTCACTGGCAGTCCAGTGGTTAAGACTTCGCCTTCCAATGCTGGGAGTGTGGGTTTGATCCCTGGTCAGGGAGCTAAGATCCCCACGGATGTCTCATAGCCAAAAAACCAAAACATAAAACAGAAGCAATATTGCAACAAATTCAATAAAAGACTTTAAAAATGGTCCACATCGAAAAAAAATCTTTAAAAAAAGTTGTTAGTAATGCACATCTCAGAGTGTTCTAGGAAAGATTTAATAAGCTATTAAGTTAAAAATATTTTTTCTAAACTGAAAGTGGAATACAAATAATCATTTTTATTATCAAGTAGATATTCACACAAAATGGAATTGGGGTTAGGAAATTCAGCATTTCTCTTAATTTTAATGTCTAATTAAATATTCATCAAAAGCAAATGAGAGTTCAATTCATCTTACCCACTTAGAGAACATTGGCAGCATAAAAATACATTGTGACAATTAAATTATAACAATTTCATTGATTTTGATAAAGGACCATAAGATTAATATTACAGAATTATTATAGTTAGGGGAAAAGAACATTTTATTTTCCTAGGAGAGGAAAATGATTCAATATCTTTAAAAAATAATCCCATTAAAACCATTTTGGAATTATAAAATAATGTAAATTGTAGCGATGCCAAGCCACTCTTTAAAATAAATGTCACTATTTTAAAATTACAGGTCTCAAAATTAAACAATTCATCATACGTTTTCCCATTAGGAAATAAATCTGCTGGCTTCTACAGCAGTCCCTTACTAAAAAAGAAATGGCAGAAGGGTATTATTCTCTGGCTTTCTAAAGGGTGATACTAAGCAAGGGTTACATAACCCAAATGTTACAACAAAAGTGATTGAGAATGTAACGAAATTGTAAGGAATTGCTTACAATAAGGAATGAGGTTTGGATGGAAGACGTGAACTAATATGTACTGAATACCCCACGGTCAGGAAAGGTGCGGTCACGTAATTTGTCTCGTTTACTCATCAATTCGATCCCCATCTTATAAAAGAGAACGCTGAGGTCTGGATAGTAGTGCGTTCTAAGGCACAAAGGAAAACCATGTAACCAACTCATGACTTAACTTCAGCTCTGACCCCAAGCCCATCCATATACCCTCTGTTCCCTCTTCCTACCATGCAAGTGAACCCGTCACTGATTTATTCTTTGATTTACTACCAGGCTCCACTGATGGAGTACACGAGAGTCGTATTTTCTTCTGTAAGTTCTTGCCGTAAACTGTCTTTCCCTTTTTATTTCTGTCCAGTAGCATTACTGTTGCTGGCCTGAGTAAAGTAAAAAGATATTCCTGGAATATCATAACTGACCCATGAAAACTTTGAATGTGGATTTTGTTGGGTTAAGATCATGAGGCATTTATAAAAAGATCTCTGAAATATACACGTTTAAATATCACAATTCAAATTTTGGTATTTGCTCAAATTGTAGTCATGAAAGGGTAACAATTATTATTTTAGTTAAGACAAAAATATAATTAACTTGTATTTAAGCTAGATTTACATTTCTTACGGCAAAATCATCCTCAAAAAAAGGGTGAACTCTGACATACTGTTTTAAAGCTACTTCTCATTCACACATGATATAATTCCACCTTTTTTTTTAATTTAGTGAAAATGTATTAAGTGTATTTATATGCCAGAGGCTATGATAGATGTTGGTTCTACAGTGATAAAAGGCATGGTCCCTGACCTTAGTGAGTTTAAAGTCTATTGAGAAAAGAAACATACAAACAAGTTAAAACAACATAATTCTTTGCTATGATGAAGGTACAAATTATAGTGAGAGCATAAGAAAAAGAGCATGAATTCTTCAGGGTGATCTGAGATGAAATCACAGATAAGGAGGCACGTGAACTGAAACTTAAGCAATCAGTAGATGTGGATACGGTAGGGTAAATGGCAAAACCTCTGCAATTCAATAGGGATGTGACGTGATTAAATATGTTATTATTTGTAAATTTGTGGAAACAATGCCTAGCACATAGTCAGTAATATATATGTGTCCTCATTAGTTAAGTAAAATGAGCAGACATGGAAATATCTGTTCCTGTTTCAAACACTTATAAATATTGGTTTGCTTAATAAGAGTTTATAAATATTGCTCAACTAGAAACCAAGGAAAGCTAGTTCCCAGGTCCCAGTAATAAAGAGGAAATTCATGGTCAGAGCACAGTAGAAGCTAAGTCAAGGGTACTCAGGGAGAAATCAGGATCCCATAGCGATTAGGGGCTGGGACTTTAATATTTTATGGGGACTGAGATTCTAACGTATAGCCTAGTGTATATGAAATGCCCAAACTGAGATATCTCATAAATCTTGGCCTCTGTGAAACAGGTATTTCAATTTACCTACTAGCCCAAGGATGCTGCAAGAAAGTTGCTATCTTGGGCTGTGGGTTGAAAAAGTTACCCAGGAGAAATCATGGGTTGCAAGCATTAGGAGGACTAAATCCACACTACCTCATTGTGCAGGAGCTCTAAGCTGGAAAATTAACATTAAAAACTGCACCAAGGGCTTCCCTGGTGGTGCAGTGGTTGAGAGTGTGCCTGCCTATGCAGGGGACACGGGTTCGTGCCCCGGTCCGGGAAGATCCCACATGCCACGGAGCGGCTGGGCCCGTGAGCCATGGCCGCTGAGCCTGCGCGTCCGGAGCCTGTGCTCCGCAATGGGAGAGGCCACAACAGTGAGAGGCCCGCGTACCGAAAAAAAAAAAAAAAAAAAATTGCACCAAGTCTATAAACCAATAGTGATAAAAAAAAAAAAAGAGAGAGAGAGAGAGAGAAACTACATTGAAGATATTAATGGCATAAAAACACTCATGGAAAAAAAAAATCTTGCTGAAGATGAGCTTACTAAAAGAAGAAGAAAAAGGCAAATGAATAAGGAATTGAACTACCGTGGAGAAGAATTAGCAGCCACTTCAGGTTACCCCTGAAACTCCAAGTAGTAGAGCAAAGCGAAGAGATTTTAAAACAGGTATGAATAAAAGGCTCGAAGAGAAAAAAAAAAAAAAAAACTTGAATACAAAGGTAAGGCAAAGACAAGATGAAAACAGAATATTTGGAAAATAACAAAAAGAAGTTCTAGGAATGAGAGATTGAGTAATTAAAATCAGTGGCAGCCAGAACTTGGCTTCTCATACCGTTCTCCAACAAAAGGAATCAGGATTCTTTGGAGAAATCCTTGGCTCATTCTAGGACTGGGAATATAGATGAATTTAGAGCATCTTATAGCCAATAAGTAAGAAATGCTCAAAAACCCAAACAATGAGGGTATGTCAGAAGGAACACAGGCGTCAACTCTAGGTTGGCAGGTATCAAATCTCCATGATTTTTAGATTCATTTAAAAAAATAACAATGTTTATAATATGGAAGAAATTACATCTTTTGCAGATACTTAAATGTATGATAAAACATTTAGATGTTAACTTAAAATATGTAATGGGTGCCTCGTTTTTCAAAATTCTTTTAGAACAGCCATGAAGCGCACTGCTTGGTTTTCTGTTCTACCAAGTTTTGGAATGTGTGGGTTTCGGGGATGAACATACTCAGTTTTACTAACTTGGCCTGAACAAACTGTTTTACCAAACTTGGCCAACATACACCTCAGAGTGCTTGCAATGATGTCTAATTCATGAGCAGTAAGAGTTGGTCTTTCCTCACGTTTTTACCAATATTCGGCACTGTCAGAGTTTATGATAGTTTTCATCTGATGTGTGTTATATTGTGTTATTTTACTGTTTGTTTCCCTGATGACTAGTGTGGTTAAGCATCTTTCATATTTTTATTTTATTATTAAGGTTGCTTCTTCTGTGAATTGACTCTTCATCTCTTTGCTTCTTTAATTACTTTTCAAAATGGATTTGTAGGGATTAAAATATATACATATTCAGAATATTAGCCTTTTTCCTATTATATTTCTATTAATTTTTAATGTTTATATACTGAAATTTATTAATCATTTCTTTTCTTACTTCTGGATTTTAAGCCATAATTAAAAGACTTTCCCTACAGGAAGAGAAACTCGCCAGCCACGTTTCTTGTATGGCTTTCTCTCTTACATTTGGATCGCTGATCCACTTGGAGTTTATTCTTGTATGAGGTACAGATACAAGAATGTGGGTCTAATTTTCTCTCTTCCAGCTGGCCAACCAGGTGCCAGCAACTGCATTATTATGTAGCTGCCGCCACAATTTGAAATGCAACCTTTATCGTATATAAGATTTCCCTGTGCATCTGGGTCTGTTTCCGCAGCTTCTACTCTATCCTGCTCAGCTGTCTATTCAGGTCCAAGTACCAACTTTGTTATTTAAATAAACTTTAAAAGATATTTCAGTGTCTGGTAGGGCTAGCCACACACAGACACACATACGCACATACACGTACACATATACACACACACATACACACATGTACACATAAACACACATACACATACATACACACAGATGTACACATACACACACACATACACACAAACACACACATACACACACTCTTGCAGCTTTTCCCTTTCACGCTTTCTGTCTGCTGTTGCTTATTTTCCCACATGAACGTGAGGTCTTTGATATCCGGCCACTGTTGAACGCGTTCACAGAGAGGTGCACTTCAGAGCATTCTAATCTCAGCCGTTTGGGTAAAATGTGTCTACACCTGTGCTGCACTGAAACGTTTCATCTTCAAGGATAGAAATGACGCAAAGGGGACGAAGGTTGCTCTCCCAGGAGTATCGCAGTATAATGCCGTTAACAGCTAGTCACAGGGCCTGTTGAGGTCGTTTGCGGTTTGAGAACTGGTCTTTGAAGCAGACTCACCCTCACCACGGTCCCTGGAACAGGCCCGACCTGTGCAGTTGCTCACCCATCCACCTCCCTCCCCTGCCTTCCCTCCCCTCTCCTTTCTTTCTCTCTGGCAGGAGAAATGCAGGCAGTTAGCAAAGTCAGAAGGGGCCCGCGATCAGCAGACCAGGCTCATGAAGATACAGCGTGTTTCCCCAACACCTAAACCCAACAGAATTTGACCAATAAATTCTAGGAATGTCTGTTTCCTCTCACTCAAAGTAATATTTTAAAATGTGTAACAGATCAGGTCTTACATACTGAGATGTACATAAGGAAGCTTTGTTTTCCATAACAAATAGTGGTAGACAAGAAACTTGCCGATCAAAGGGAACAATCCACGTGATTTAGAAGTCGATCAATACTACTCAGCCCTAAAAAAAGAATGAAATGACGCCATTTGCAGCAACATGGATGCAACTAGAGATTATCATACTAAGTGAAGTAAGTCAGACAAAGAAAGACAAAAACCATATGATATCACTTGTATGTGGAATCTAAAATATGACACAAATGAACTTATCTACAAAACAGAAACAGCCTCACAGACATAGAGAAGAGACTGGCGGTTGCCAAGGGGGATGGGGGGGTGGGGGAGGGGGATTGGGAGTTTGAGATTAGCAGGTGCAAACTATTATATATAGAATGGATAAAAACAAGGCCCTACTGTTTAGCACAGGGAACTATATTCAATATCCTATGATAAACCATAATGGAAAGGAATATTAAAAATAATATATGTATGTATAACTGAGTCACTTTGCTGTACAGCAGAAATTAACACAGCATTGTAAGTCAACTCGACTTCAATTTTAAAGAATTGTAAAAGTTGATCAGTCAGTCAGTTCAGCAGCAAATTCATGACCAGGCCCTTCTCTCCTCTTAAACGTCACCCTTTCTGTCTCCTGCCCCCCTCCACCTTGTGTTCTCCTTCTTGTGGATCTTTACACATTTCAAGGAAGTCGCCCTTTCAGCTTTTGGTTGAGTCAGGTTGGAGCAGCTGAAAAACCTGTCCAGTGATCACGTTGTGCCATCTGGTGGAAACTCAGTCTTTTCCAGGCGGAGGCAAATAAGAGAATTTTTCTGCTCCTGTGTTCCTGGTTCTGTATCTGTGTTTGACTACGTCCCAAGGAGATGCTGAGACGTTTTACAAAAACAACGCCAGCGGAGGCCAGTCTCCACCCTGTCAACTCCATTAATTCAGTATTTTTCCAAAAGAAATCTTTGCATCTGCCCTGTAATCTTCCTAAATGAAAACAAAAAAAGCAAACAACACCTAGAGTCCAGATTTACATCCTATTTTGTGAACGTGTTAGCAAATGTACGCGTTGCCCTTAAATTTCTCTTTTTCCCGAAGAAGTTTGTATTTTGGCTAAAAAATAGTTTTCCAGAGATATTCACCAATAGCATTTTCTTCTGCCGTGGTGTGCCAGAGTGCTAACCACGCCGTCAAAGCTACTGCACAGGGCTAGGACTGTCTAGTGTTTGCATCTGTCTTCAGAGGATGCTAATTTCATGGACTCCATTGATGGGAAGTTAAAATTCTTGACTGCACTTTATTTCTGGATTTATCAATGAGTAACGTGCCCTATGTTAGCATTCAAGAATGAGTGAAAATACCATATACGTTACTGATTATATTTTCTATGCTAAGCCCTTGGTTGGGGGATTCCTGGGGTGGCTGTTTCTTATGCTATTTTTCCTGGTTTCTCTCCCTCATTTCAGACTAGAATCCCCGACACGGAGTCTCAGCATGGACGCCCCGAAAGGCGTTCATGTTCAAGCTGCTGCAGGGAAAATTGAGGCCCTTTCCCAGATGGACATCGTTCTGCACAGCAGTGACGGGACAGTGAGTCCAAGAGATGGGGGCGGGGTGGGCCTCCCGTTGCACAAGCCTCACGTCCCCTGAGCACTAATGACACGCTCGTCCGTTACGGCATCGGCATAGTGAATTTATGGTAGTTTGTAAAGAAACGTCATGAAAGGCATAGCACAGAAAATGTGAAAGGAAGGAGAAGACAATTTAGCACCGAAAGAAGGGCCAAGAAAGGTTAAAATCATTCTGTGTTGGATCCAGACTGCTTTGTTTGGTATTTGTGCTGTCAAGTCTCTCGTTATTGTCAGCTTTGAAAAAGTACTAGACTCTCAGAGCTTACAGAGAACATCAGTGCTGTCACTTCCTGGGGATCCAACTGCCCTCAGTAGGGCTGTCACTAGGAGTTACCTGTGACAGCCGTCATCTGTTACTGCCAGGGGTGCTCGCTCGCACCAAGTTCTGGGTAAGCGAAAATTAAATATGAAAAGTAAGAGCTACAGGAAGAAAAAACCCGGAACCTCAGGTCCAGAAATAAAACATCGCTGATACGAACTGTGGCTGTAACGGGCAGCAGGGTACAGGCTCCCCACTATTGACCTTTCTAGTGCGAGATGAATTTGCCAATTACTGTGTGAATTCAGGGACGTTAACAGGCCTCTCTGGGCCTACCCCCTCAATGGTCAAGTACGGGAACTAGTATTTACATCAGCGTGTCACAGGGTTATGAGACCCCAGTGCAGTAAGATAGCTTTGAAATGATACTAATTTAATAGTAAGAGGGAGCTGTTGTTAAGGCAGCTCCCGAGTACACAGGACCCTCGAGGGCAGCCCGCTGGTGGGAAATCAAAGTCATCAGGCGAAGCCCCTGCAGGTTGTAACTTACAAAGTTTTGATGCATGGAGCAGGTAAATGCAAAAGTGGAAGCCAGGAATTTTGGAATCTTATTACTAAATCATAATGTCACTACGTACTGAAAGCGTGTTACCTCGAAAAAAATCTATAGTGATCTTAGTTTTGAAATAATATTACTTATTGTCATGAATTGGGTGTCGTTTTACAAGTAGCACTCAGCCCGACCCGTACTTGAAGTTGATACCCCTTATTACTGGGAGCTAGTTCAAAGTGAAGAGATGTCTGGCCTCCCAGAAAATATTCTCCCAAAAAGGCAAATGAAGATGAACAACAAAGCAGTATATGGACCATCAGTGATCAGAGTTTGCTGGAAGGACAGGAAAAAAAAATAACTAGAAAAAAATTAACCAATTAACCAGGAAAAAGGAGAGAGGAGAAGCCAGCAAGTTAGGGAAAAGCAAAGAACTGGGCAGAACCCAAAGCATTAGACAATAACCTAAATAGGTTCTGCTCTAAAAAAATAAGACCCACTTGACTTCCTCCTCTGACAGTGACCCAGACCCCAGGGCAAAGCCTGCCTATCACGCATGTGTACTGTCACCCACCGCTTCCATGAAGAGGTCAGCATCCCGAGAGGGGACACAGACGCAAACGCCAGTTTATTAGAGCTTGGAGTATACAGGATGAGAGCCACGTGAAACAAAGGAGGGGTCCGACCTTGTTGGCGACGAAGAACGTGGAACCTTCCCAAACAGGGCTTAATTCCTTCTGATAAGTGAGTGCCCTGGTCAGGCTTGGGTGCTCTGTGTGACCACACTTATTGCCTTAAGCTGTCAGATCACCAGATCTCAATAAATGGCCATTTGTTTGTATTTCAGTTCAACTAAACCTCGATAGGAACAAAAACATCCAGTGGCTTTCATCTTATTTTAGTCGTCTGTGTGTCTACTGCCTTCCTGCATTTCATAGAAGGCAGTAGAGTTTCAAATCGTATTTTAAAAGCTGGGGAAATGGTTGACAGCTATTAGGATGAATTTAATTGCCTCTCACAGGGAAATAAAATCAGGAGAAATTCCAACAATCACAGGTTAAAATGACTAAGATGAATCTACTTCTGTGGCCTGTATCAAATACTTTATCCTAATAGGGAGGAGAAGCTGAAGGTCAAAGTGGAACACAAGGTAAATGTGAATCAGGCAAAGAATTGTATTATTTGGGTCAAATAATTCTGAAAGGTCCGCATAAAAGTGTCGCATCATACATTTTTCTAGCTCGCCTAGCACAATGAGTAAAAGAAAAAAATGACTTCCCTCCAGTTCCTAAGGACTGTTTATCCCCTGCCTGGATGTAAACTAGAAATAGGCTTTTAAAGAATCAGATTAATTGTAATAGGATTTCAGTCAAGCCAGATGCCTACTTCATTTTCTCTGCAGAGAAAGAGCGAATTTGTTTGGAACGATTTGAGCATTTAATTTCGTGCTTGTTGCGTCCATTCCTCCTTGACCACTTCATCTCTCGTTCTCTCCCAAGCAGCTTGTGCTCGACGCTGAAACCATGTGTTTACCCAAGTTGGCTCAGGGGACTCAGGGTCCCGCAAGCAGCTTGCAGGGACTCTACGAAATCTGTGCGTGTCCAGATGGGAAGCTTTACCTGTCTGTGGCCGGCGTGGGTACCACATGCCACGAGAACAGTCACATCTGCCTCTAAACCAGGGGCGTCTTCCACGGAGCTACCTGCCTCGTTTCGGTGAGCTTCGGAGTGCTGACCTCAAGCCTTCACACCTGGAGCAACTCGACAAAGTAAAGCTGAGTTGGCGCATGGGAAGGAAGTAGGACCTGCTTTCGAAAGGAGCTCAGAAAGAAAAATGTACCAGTGCAAGTGTTCCCATGAAACTCCATGATCTCAAAGTGGCAGCTGGACCTTAGACACAAAAGTCAAAGGACTATCAGGAGAATGTGTTGATTCCACTAGACTGATTCATTTCCATCAGAACCATTGTGACTTTCCCTTTCTTGTACGCGTCGATCTACAGTGAAATATTGAACTGCTGTGTGGAATATCAGCTGTGGGTATCTGACTCCCCATGAGAGTAGCCGTGGTCCTGCTGAGGTGCCGCGAGAGTTCCATGAGGTTTTCCTCTGTAAAACCTGTAAGTGCTCTCTTCATTTTAATGCAACGTGTGTCAGGTTTCACAAGAAAATCTTCAAGTTTTGAAGGGACGTTAAGGCTGATTTGATTTTCAATATGTAGTCAGAGGAATAAATTATACAAAACCATGCTTTCTTTATATAGTCAATGAGCGATGAAAATCAACCTACATTTTTCACAGACTTCACAGTTTGTCTTACTTTCTTTAATCCTCATAACTCTTTGAGGTAGGTACTACTTTTCCCCCAGTTACTGGTGATAAAAAAGGTTCCGATGAGACAAGTCACAAGGTCACACAGTATCTGTTAAAATTAAACTAAACTGTGACCCTGCATTTCCACATCGGTTTTCACTTCAGACAACTTTGACCTGTGTCTCATTCCATCCGCGGCACCAGTCTACCTGATACCTGTGCAGATGGGCTGGTGCTCGCTTGACAAGTGGAGAAACTAAAGTCCAAAGGGGTTTGTCACCCACCATAATCGCACCACGAGTAGGCAGGGGCTCCCAGGTGCCCAGCAGGCATGCTTACCTGACGGGACAGGTGAGGGACCAGGTGGGCCCTCACGGAGTCAGCCTCTTACACTCGCCGTCGGCTGTGTGATGTGTGTTTGCATCCGGGGGGCGCACTGAACCCAGGAGCACGTTGGTTTTGTAGAGGCCACTCACTCACTCTGTAAAATGCCCTTCGGCACACAGAGCCATGGGTGTTGGTTTTGGTTTGTGGTTTACCAGTTGTTAGCATTAGCATCCCCACATGGCACAAGACATGGTGGGACCAACAGCACTGCAACTTCGGGGGTTTTTGTAATTATTTATTTATTATTTATTTTTGGCTGCGTTGGGTCTTCGTTGCAGTGCGTGGGCTTTCTCTAGTTGCAGCGAGCGGGGGCTACTCTTCCTTGCAGTGTGCCGGCTTCTCATTGCAGTGGCTTCTCTTGTTGCGGAGCACGGGCTCTAGGCGTGTGGGCTTCAGTAGTTGTGGCTCACAGGCTCAGTAGTTGTGACTCACGGGCCCCAGAGCGCAGGCTCAGTAGTTGTGGCGCACGGGCTTAGTTGCTCCGCAGCATGTGGGATCTTCCCGGACCAGGGCTCGAACCCGTGTCCCCTGCATTGGCAGGGGGATTCTTAACCACTGCACCACCAGGGAAGCCCAGCACTGCAACTTTCTAATTAAAGGATTTATAACTATAAACACAACTTCAGTTTCACTTTCCACAGTCTCAGAACTGAGAGAAAAGTGAGTCTTTATTTCCAGTGCTGTTTTGACAAGGTGTTAACAGTGCAGCCCACTTCTGACGACTCCACGACTTTTAAATTACTAGTGTCATAAACACTTGAGATTACAAAACAAAAGTACAGTGTTTCCTAAGCAGTTAAGGGCAAACTCAGCTCTGAATATAATGCTCCTAGTTTCTGGGGGCGGGGGGAGGGCTTTAGATTATAAATTGGTGTTTGCCTTTTCCATTTAGTTGAGTCCTGATTTTTAAAATTAATGTCTGCTTTCTTGCTCTAACATTCCTATTGTCATAGTAAATAATGTCGCCGTTTTTGTGTCATATGTACTTTCCTGTACCATGTCTGTGCAAAAGAAAAATGTCTTCCAGCCCAGTTGATGTAGATGGAACACAGGATCGCCATGGAACATTTCTAAACTAGTTTGGTTCTCATAGAACGTGTGTACATGTCAAAAAAAATGACGCCGATGATAAAGTGAGGTCGAGAAGAACAATCAAAGAGAAAGTATGGGGAATAGAACCTTTTAAACAAAAGGTGTAAATCAGATCTTTTTACTCCTCTGCTATAATGGAATCATCCCTAAAGTTGTTTCTAGCTTCATTCTACAGAGTGATCAGGAATTTCTCCTTGCTTAGAATAAGAACTTTTAGATGGGCTGTATTCTAAGATGTGTTACATAAACCTGTCTTCTTAAGTACATTATACAGTGTAACTTAAATTTCCATTAAAGGTGCAAGGCCATGCTTATGAATGTACCCAATGAGGCATACACACGGATAGCCCTACACACTAAGCGCTTACCGACCGTCCAGTGCTCATAATTTTAGTGACCTCGCAAAACAGCCCTTGTTTCTTTTCCAACTTCCGAACCGACTGAGAAGCAGACACAAGTGAAAAAGATGAAGATCAAAATATCAGCTTTAATGGTAAAGTTGGATTTGCAGCAAAATGGACTTGCTAAGACCTTTCAGCAGAACAACCCCGAACCTCTCCCACCCCTGCAGGCTCCGACTCCGCAGCCCCTACACGAGTTCAGGTCCCCCCACCCTCCCGGGCACCCCCAGGTCAGTCTCCCCTTGTGCGCGGACAGGGAAGCAGGGTGGGAGCTCCCGCGAGGCTGGGTCGATTTGTATTGGTTCTCGTCCCCTCCCTTCCCTGATCCAACACGCCTCTTCTCCCTTGGCTTTAGCTGGCTTCTCCGTATTGTAAATGCCACTGCAAATTGGCTGTGGTTTAATAACCGAACAAACTTTGGGTCACGTATAAACAAGCGGGTGGAAGGAGCGGGTCTAAGGGCACCGAGGACACAAGGTGGATTCTGAGCTGACAGTGCGGCTTCACCTTTTGTCCTGGGCTTTGTATCCAGAATAAATGAGGGCACTTCCCGGGCCACTTAGCAGCTACAGGAGAAACAAGCCCAAATTTTAAACACACAGCTCTTATTTTTCAGTAAAATGTACCTCGCGTTGGCTTTGGTATCCAAGTCTTCCCCAGTCTCGCCCACACCTGACAGCATGGGGGGCCCGGGACCGGCTTCCAGACCGATGAAGGAGTGATGACACTTTAGGCCAAACTTGTCAAAACAAGATAAATGGAGAAGAAGCGTCAGAAGTCAGAGTTTTAGGAAATTCCACCTGCCGACTGCAGCTCCTGCCTGTGGGGTGCGTGCCCTGCAGGTCGCGGACCTGCCGGCCTCCGCGATGGCGAGTCAGCTCCTGGAAGGAGAGCTCTTCCCAGGTCTGTGTCCGTGTGTCTCCTGCTGGTTCTGTCTCTGGTAGAAGCCGGAGTCATACATGACTCATTAAAATCTCATCTAACTGCTGTTTTCTACTAGCTTTTATCCTTGAGGTCTGCAAAATATTGGAAGGACAGAAGATGTCAGCTGGCGCTAATGAAAGACAACCCCACCAGTCCCCAAAGCAGACCTGTTCTCTTTATTTGACTGAACGCTATTTGAACATTTTCCCATCATTCTCAGGCTCGTCACTGGTCTCCCCCCGGAGGCTGTGGAGCATTCCGCCCTTCCGCTCACGGGGAAGCACAGAACCCGCTCCCGAGTGCAGAAGGCCTGTTCCAACCCCTTTCTCAGGAGCAGCTATGCCCACACCAGCTGGCAGTTTCCATCTTCTTTTTAATAAAAAAAGCAAAATAGGGGAGCCTAATAAAAAAATAGTTCAGGTCCAAAATTCCTTACCCTGAATTTCAAAATCTAAAAAGTTCCAAAAAATGAAAACTTTCCATATACATCTACTGCAAACTATGGGTGGCAAAACCTGACCTAAATTTAGATGAGGCTACTTCTCACGTCTGTGTAGTTTACTGTGGGTGGGTATTCATGGTCTCACTGCAGAAATACTAATGTGTTTGATTAAAGGGAGCTGCCCAACTCTGATGGAAAAGCCTCATTAAACCCAGTTTATATGCACTGGTATTAATGTTCTAAAATCCAAATTCTGAAAAACATTTGGATGCAAGGGTTTCATATAAGGGACTGTGGACCTGTATTTTTTCTTTTAAAGGAAGTCTAGAAAAAAACACAAAACTCCACCTAGATCAACTACCACAAAAGCCAGACAGGGTGTTCTGTGTACATTTTAATATCCAAAAGCAATGAAACATATTCCAAGTGTCGAATCTGAGTTTTAAAGTAGCAAGAACTTAAGATTAAATCCCAGGCAGCTGGAGACCCAGCGTTTGGCTCGCCCTGGAACAGAGAATTCCAAGCCTGGTCTGCCGGATTTAGAAGACTTGTGCCTGAGGTGTAAAGACGAACATGTCCTACCTGTTAGGGCTCAAGTGTGAATTGGCCCCAGGCACACAGCCCTCCCCTGAGGTAAGGTCGGTATCAATCCAGCCTCTACCTAGAGAAGAACCATATTTAACGTATTTCCAAATACATATGTATACCACATATGTCAACTAATTTTATTCCCTAGAAAGGCGAAATAAAATCAACTCTTAACAAAATCAGTGAGCACCTAATAAACCTAGTATATGTCAGGTACTTTATATTCAATCCTAAGAAAAGGAACCTATTAAAATTCCACTATAAAATATATAGGAAAGTTCTATCCTAGTATTTCCAATAAACACACAAATACACACAGGTCAGAACTTCATATAGGAAGATATTAGGTTTGATTTTCAAGGAACTGTTTCTCAGGAAATACCAGCTACAATGATTCCATATGTACATTTGCTTTATTAAAATTGTGGCACTTAATATAATAGCGGAAATGATCACGTGGCTTCACATCCAGAAGCAATGCAATAGTGGAGGCGCAAACATTCCTTATCGCCAGTAAAGTAAAGCCGTCTTACTGCGCCCCGTGAGCCCTTAGTGCGCAAAGTATTGTATTTAGCATCATTTACAGCCAGCACACTTATAGAAACTAATTCTCGTCACCTTTCTTTTACATCCTGCAAAAGAAGTATGTTCGTAGGACATTCAAACATGATAGAAATTAAATGTCAGTTCTGAGTTGTTCATGGGGAAAACACAAGCTGATAATCCCTATTTTATAACTTATTAGATACTGTCACATGATTTTACAATTTTTTAATGCCTCCAAAGTGAAATCCAAAAAACTCCACTAAGTGCCATGTTGAAGGACAAAAAGTGTTTACTGCAGCACCTTTAGACAACGAAAGGTCACATCCTGTTCAGCCACACTATATAAATTATGACGTTCGTGGAAAATATGTACAAACAAACATAAAGCACATGTTCTAACAGGTGACAGATGTCGCTTTGGCAGGCGGTTCTTGGAAGCAGTATTCACATCCAGAGGCCAGAACGGCCACCACCGGGGTCTCCCACGTGCTACCTTCACGAACCAGGAAGCCTGTAAACCCAGGGCGGGAGGACATCCAGAACAAGGATGTAAAGTGTACTCAGTGCGTCCCAGCAGTACCGTCTGCAGAGTCTCAATCAAGTAATATTCAGGAGTAAAGTACTGTACCATGTTACACATGTACTGAGGGTCCAATAGGTAAAACTGCAAAAAATTCATGATCGGATCCAGCTGATAAGAAAATAACACACCCAAGAGGATCCACTTAAAGAGATAATAAGCTCCAAAGACTTAATTCCCCTTATTTGTTTAAACCAATGATATGTCCAGTGTTTCATTAGCTCCTTCAAAAAATACTACATGGAAGACATAAAACTAACTTCACCCTAACCAGAGACAGAGAGACTCTTATCTAACAAACTGCTGAGCTTTGGTTGTATAAAGTGCAGTCCAACAAGCCGCCACCGCAGCCGGCCAGCTGCCTCCAGCAATTCCACAGTTCACCACCAGCCTCAAAATAGTTCTTAGATCCAGCTAACGTCTTCTGTTGAAATTCATGTTAATAACAACTCCAAAATTCTCCCCAAACAGTCTGCAGTGTGCTTCGCAATTCCTAAATAACTGGCAAGGAAGCTTAAGGACAGCAATTCATACTTGTGCTACAACACATTCGAGACCTAGCTCTGCTTTTTCTTTAAATGCGTTCACACTTTCTGTTGTATAAAATTTTCAAGTTTTATGATGATACAGGCAGTACATTCCATCACTCTCATGGCAACCTCAGAAGTGAACCTGTCGTTCGGGATCTGTGGGAAAGGCAGCAGATCGGGGTACCTTGTTTTTAAACTGTCTACACCGTAAGCTTCCAAGGTGTGGACGTCATTCGTCAGGCCTTCCAGATGCTCACTGTATTCCTCTATTTTCTGCGCGAGTGCAGTCGGCTTCACGTCTTTGTCGGACTTGCCCCGCACAGCATAGTCGGCGGCGATCAGAGCCAGCTTGGTAGAGAGGAAACATTTGAAGCACACCCATTCGTTGGCGTTTTTGTGGAGGTCATTCCTGGCGGCTGAGAAATTGGCTCTGGCTTGTCGTAGCCACCTGCGTGCTTCGACTGGGTTACCGACTGACTTGAAGGTGGGGGGAACAAAGAACCTCGGAGAGTAAGTCTGTCCGGCTGAAGGTGGGCATTTTTCCTTATTTTGTTGTTGCCTTTCAGATTTATGGCTCGTTGCTTCTTGATTCCATGAAGTGTAAAATCTCTGAAATGAGTACTTCTCTGACTGAAATCGGGATGCTGAGGTTGAAAACGTTCGCCTCGAGGCTCTGTCTGCATTTTGATCTAGAAAAGCCTGTTTCTCTAATCTGTTAATTTCATTCTGCAGATGTTTAAAAACTTCATTAGCAATGTCATGATTCTCTGGGTTTTTGTCAGGGTGCCACTTCAAATACAACCGCCTAATAATCTTTTTTCTTTCAGATTCTGGAAGCTTCCAAGCTTGCTCCACCACTGATGTCACTTCTTTTAAAATTTCTGGTAAAGAATTCACCATAAGCTTCTTGGGGGAATGATGCTTCGAAGATGAGGTCTTGTGGCTCTCCCTACCAAAGAAAAGAGGAGGGATACTTCGTAGACCAGGGGCCAGGAACTCTGTAGGGCTGGTGGGTGTGGAAGGGGCACTGTCTCTGCTCTGAGAGCTTTCCTCTGGCCTTGAAAACTTATACAGATCAAGAGAGCTAACTATTTTATATTCACTATAACCAATATCTATCTGATATATCTTTCCCAGAAAACTAGAGTTGTCAGCATCTTCTCTTTCAACTTCCTGTACGATAATAGCGTATGTATATGTCGGCTGGTACGACCCATAGATCTCCCCACCTTCAGCATCAACAAGGTACCCGACGTATTCCCCGGGGTAAAAGACATTCATTGGGTCCATAAGCAGAGTGTAATGAATCTCAGCAGGTATCGGAGTGCCGGGCATTGGAAGTTCAAGTTTCGATGGTTCTGAAGAGTCGTATTTCACTCCTAAACTGTCGAGTTTCTCACTGATCCTGTAAATATCATTGCATCCTAGCATAGCAATTAGATATGAAGTGTCGGAAATCAAATTGTCGGTCGCTGATTTAAGCGTCATTGCCAAGGCTAACAGGAAGTTAATGTCTTTACTGTCTGAATGCTGTATGTAGAGCAGGATGACTGCATTCCCAAACCTCTTCAGGAAAGCAAAAGTTTCACTTCTGCTCTGAGGAATAGGATTGAAACCTTTAACTCTTAACGTTGTCTGAAGCTTCTCGAAACAGGACACTTTCAAGCCTTCTCTTAGAGCTTTGCAGAGTCGCACGGCTTTCTCCTCGTTGGCCAGAAAAGCGTTATCGTTTTCATGCTTCATGATTCTGATCAGGCCTGTGATGAACTGTTCAGAGGACAGGAGTAACTGCAGCCTGCCCTGAAGAGAGCACAGTGCTCCAAACTGGCAGACCCTGGGAGTCTCCTCATCCAACTGCTCCTCGAGGATGCTGCTCAGCAGACGAGGTCTGAGTTTCTGAGGAAAGAGCATAGTCAGCTTCGTGTGGAACCCGTGGTCCTTCCCCAGGTAGCACTGGCTGAGATCCACCAGCATCTGCACACCGATATTGCCCTGGATCCTGCTCTTGTAATGCGGGGCGTCATCAAACACCAGGATGTTGGACTTCACCAGCCTCCCATCCTGGCTTGGCAGGTAGAGTGCAAGGTCCCGGATGTTCTCGAGATCGCCCCGCACCTTCACCGAGTCATTCTGTAGACTCTTGAACAAGCCAGAAACGACTCTCTTAACGGTGCGCATTTCATTAGGATCTAACTGTTTTCCTTCAGAATTTTTGAATATGCGGCTCAGCACTTCAACATACTGCTTGGTTGAAATGATATCTTCAGTGCCTAAGTGTTTGAACAGCTGGTGAAAGGTGCCCAGTTCTAAAGGCAGCTTGTACAGATACGGTTTAAAATCAGACTCGTACTCAAGATTGATCACCACCTCCTCCGGCTTCAGAAGCTTCCAGCCATCTTCCACCATCACAAAAGCAACGCCCCGCAGCTGAAAACGGAACTCCCTTTTCTCTGCGCTGAGAAACTCGTATATGCTCCTTAAGACCTTTGCCCTAGTCTTGACCATGTCTTCATCCAGAGTTGTGATGTTGCATATGTTCCTGCAGTTATTGATGACCTTATCCAGAGGGGGGTCCAGGTTCACATTCAGCATACTTAAAACCTGCTCCAGCTGTTCTTGTGGACCAAGGTCACTCCCTTCTTGTTCTTTGATGCTCAAGGGGGTGGCTTTCTCTGGAAGAATAGGGCATGACGTCCATAACAGCTGGAGCACGTCGCACTGCTTGAATTTTGGATTCACCTGTGCTCCGTTGAACTTTATAAGAGGAAGCGTTCCGTTTACCTCTTGATACTGAGGATGAAATCGAATGAATTCGGCAGGGGCCCGCTCGGGACATAAGAATGGTATTAAAGACAGTTCTTTCAAAAAATTTCCAGATAACAAATCCATTCGTTCTTGGAATATATGGTGGAGAAGGATATCGACTGTATTTTGCAGTGTTTCTTTAGACCAGTTTTCTGTATTAGCCCTCACACTGATCTCCTTAGCAAACTGTAACAACTGCTGCTGAGAAAGGATGTGTTTTAGTCCGATATTTCTTAAGAATTCTACCCAGGATGTCATAAATGCAACTTGATTTTTGGGTTTTATAAGTTGTTCCAATTTTTTAAAGAAGTCCTTAGGAATAAACAATTTTTCGGGAAGCATAACTTCAAAAACTCTCACCGTTCTATCATAGAAATGTTTGGCTTGCTTTAGTCGACTGTTAGTGTCATGGATTATCAATAAACTTTCCAGTTTTTCGAAAAGTTGTTCCTTGATCTCTGACAATTCTTCAATACTTGAGAGTCTATTCTTAAGATAGATCAAATGCTCTAATTTTGCATCATAAGAGAGATTTTCGATTTTTGGTAAGAGGTGTTTCAAATAGACCTCAAGATCATCTACAGGCACACAACCTAGCACCTCATATAGTTCTTTTAAGTGTATTTTTTCTTCAAGAAATGCAGAGGACGATGATTGTGTCCATTTTTCCACTTCAGCGGAAGGAATACTTTTTGTAAGCACATAGCATGTTCCAAATTTCGCAATGCTCATATAGCGACCGCTGATGGATTTGTAGCATGGGAGTGACTTTAAAATTTTTACGTCATCTTGGGACATCAAGTGATTCAAATTGCAGTTGAAATACATCAAAAGTGCTTCAAAGTCACTTTCCACTAATTTTTCAGTTCTAAAAGTTGAGGTTTGGACCATATAATGCACAGCCTTCAAAATGCTTGTGGGGCTCTCTATGTTTGCTGTGTAACATGACAGCAGAGGAACAAATGCACTGTCTTTGGAGCAGATTTTGTTCAAAGCAAGCTGAATACAGCCAGCTTTCATGAGAGCATGAAAAACCTTATCACTCTGGCCATTTGGAAAGACTGCAATGTGCATGAGACTTAGAGGAAGCAGAACATCACCTTCGGGAACTACAAGCTGATTGGCTGACACAGTAAACTTTGTTCCAGGGAGCAATGCCCAGTCTTTTAGGGTGTCAACAACAGTGTCAAAGGTTGCTTTTGTCTCTTCTTGATCCTCTTTCACATTTACGGATTCGCTGATAAAATGCCATGCGCTCTTAAGCCAAGACTCACTTGTAAAACTGTCTTTCCACTTTGTGCAACTTTTGGTCTTATATTCACGGGGCAACACAGAGGATAACAAGTCAGCAAAGCTGGAAATGTCAAACACTTTTGCAACTTTACAGTTCAGTAAAATATTACTGTACTTCAGGTACAATGTATTCATGAACAAGTCTTTGCGGGATGGAATCAATTCATGGTATGTTGTTAGAAACTTGGGTCGTTTTGCATCAAAAGTTTGCAAAACACTGTCTAATGTAATGAGAAGGGGCAGTCCCTCCACTTCAATCCCGTTTTCTTCTGCATCCTTAAAACAGTAATCAACTAAGAGTTTTAAACTGTGAAAAAGTTTCAGGTTAGTCTGCTGGAGACGACAAGGCAGCTTCCCAATATGGCAATTAGTATCGGGAGAGGAAAACGTCATTAAAAAAGATCGCACGTCAGCAGGGGTGACATAACTAACGGGAATATCGGCGTCTATCAGACAGTGGTACAGATTAGCAGTTTCATCACAGTTATAAACCAAGTTGAAGCCAATTTCCAAAAGCAGGTGTTTCAGCCTATAGACATTCTCTGCCACTGTTTTGCGTGTGGTGATGTTATAGTCTGCATTTTTAAGGTGGTGTAATTCATCCTGCAGCAAATTGTCAAAAAATGGTCTAGTTTTATTTGAAGTCGACATATTAATCCAGGTGATTATCACTGCAGAGTGCAGGTCGGAGCCATCAATGTTCGGAGCCCGCACAACGGGTAAAAGGCGCTTCATGTCCTCGTGGATGCAGCTGTAAAGTGCTTTCACCAGACAGTATAAATCTGGCTGTAGATCAAGCCTGTTGACTGGGAAGAATGACAAAAACTTCTTTAAGGTGTCCTTTACAACATGAATAGGCGTGTTCTGTAAGACCGATAACGTCGGGTCAGAACCAGGGAAATAGCGCTTTTTTAACTGGATTAATAACTCGACGTACGCGGGAGCGATCAGGGCCGTCATTAAGCTGTTGTTCCAGTCACTCCGAACACCCACCCCATTGTCATCCCGCCACAGGTTCCTCCTGGCTGAATCGAGAGCAAAGTGGCCATTCACATGAAACGGTAACCCCGTCTCTAAAGAGAGGGGCAGAAAGCAGAAGGCCCTGTGGGGCTTTTTGTAGTTGTGGGTGATGCAGGCAGCTACTCCACCACGTGGGAAGAGAGTGATATCTTGGTTCTTGTGAGCTGATATAACGCTCTTAGATACTTTCTCCATACTTGAAAAACCTGATCTATTACAAATTAGCCAGGTGGTAAGGTTTCCCTCAGAGTCCTCCGTATCCATAGTGTAGGTGATCTGCTGAACTGGTATGTCCTTGAGCGGCCTCTTTTTAGTGACACTGTCAATCACAAATGCATGAAACTGCTTCCTTTTCAGCCTGTCTCCATCGGTGATGTTGCCCTTCACAGAATACAGCACGTTTAGGGCTCCCGTAGCTTTATCTATTTCACAAATAGAAATTTTTTCCATGTGATTAAGAAACATTAAAAGTTCAGCCCCATCTGACCGCAGTTTGTCCAAAAGATTCTGGACCATTCTGTCTGATGATGGAACTGAAGAAATTTCTGAAACTTTTGCCATTTCTGCATTACGAAGAGGAAATCGAAACATTGTGCAATTATCCAGTTTAAAGTGGGTTCCCAGATAAAGATCCAGAACATCTGAGAACTGTGTCCTAAAATCTGCATCCAAATCTCTAAACATGCGTCCAGGACTAACAGATGTGGCTCCTGGTGCGTATCTGGCATGAGGATCAAAAATACACAGGATGTCATTGCCGGAAATAAAAGAAGGGCAGTCTGTAATGTGATACACAGAATTGAATCCTATTCCGTATTGTCCAGTTTTACACGGATTTCCTTCCTTGGTGCCTTTCCCGAGGTTCTGAATCCCTCTGACATCGTCTTCTGTGAAAGGCTGGTTGTTGTACACACACAGTGCTGGCCCCTGCAAGGGGGCCCACTTGTCGTCAAATATCCTATCAACTGGATGCTGTCGAGGGTCAAACACAAAACAGATTTCTGTAGCCTTTGCATCATCAGCATTCTGAAGAAGTTCTTTCAGCATTTCCTTTTCTGAAGGATAGGCATTAAGGATACTCTTAATTCTGCTGGTCAGTTTTTCCTTCTGTCCAAATTCAGTGCCCAGTGTTGTAAAGCAGATGTTGGACGCATACCTTTCTAAGGCTTTATGCCGCTTTGGTACTGCTCCTAGTTTCACAGCCACTTCCCTCGGTATATCTGCATGACAGTATTTTACAGTGCTATCCTTTACTTTTATCCAGGGACAATCATTGTAGCATAAAGATTTTGCAGGGAGAAGCTTAAGATTAGTATCTGGCAATAATATTTGGCCATAATTTTTCTCACAAAATTCTTGTTTCTTTTCTCTAATGAGACTCCATATTCCTTCACTGATTATTCGCCGGCAAAGCTGAAAATTCTCTTCTGTTATTTGTTTTGTTTCTTTTTCTTGAGCAATAGATTCCAAAACAAGGGCAAAATCTTCAACAGTAAAAGACTGCCTCACACCCACACTTTCAAAAAGTTCACGGAAACTATTTTTATATTTATTAGGCAACTGATAAAGGTATGGGGCTGCTTCAAAATTCAAATGAAAAGCAATTTTTTCTGAGTCAACATATGCACTCTCAACTAGAATGAAGCTAAACGTTTTTAACTTTTCAATAATTGATATCTTAGTGATGTCACTTTGCATCATTGCTTCATGAAGGTATTTGTAGCAAGCATTGGTGATGTTCTCCTGGTACAATGTGATTCCATCATCAACTGATTGTGCAACTTCTCTCAATTGGTTTATGACCAGGTCAACTGTGGGCTTCCGCAGTAACCCCAAAAACTCTTTAACAGCCAGTGGCACTGAACCGCAGCCTCTGAAGGAATGTGAATTTTCGTTTAGAACTGGCTGCAAAAGACAAACTATGTCCTGATGCTCAGCTGTATAAAGGTCGGTTGCTGCAAACATGGTTTCAGGCTTAAAACTGTTACCTTTCCAGTCCAAAGAAAAACCTGCTGGTTTTGTGAGAAACGGGAGGAAGGGGATTGTTTGATATTTTGCAGCAAAGTCCTTTGCTCTAGGATCCCTTATTTTTAGTTTTTCATCAATAAGACTTAACAGGATGCTACTTCTTAGGCAAGCAGCACCGTGATCACTTTTATTAATTTCAGCTACTGACTCGGCACGTTCTAGCATGTCATCCCATAAAATATCATCTTTTGCCATACCTAACTGGACGAGTTTAATCAGAATAATAGGATTTAGGTAGTCCTGAGTAGAGCCGTAAGGAAATCGTCCGTCTTTAGTATCAAATAACTTTGCAACCCGTCCTTCAGGGTGGATTAATCTTGATGGTAAAACCAGAGGATGCCCCTCCAGCGAGCAAGGGATACATGGAGTAACACGAAGAATACCTGAGAACTCATCAACTTTCTCATTCAGAACAAAATTCATTAAAGGATCTCTGAGTTCTGCTTCAATTTCTTGAATATTTGGAAAAAACACTTCTGAAAAAAACTGTTTCTCTGAAAATGTATTTTCAAGCAGTATCTGTTTGCAGCCAGCTTCTTCAAATCCTAATTTTACTGAAGAAGGAAGTTCAACAGCACAGAGGTTTTTCGACCCAGTCTTCTTGAGGTATTTCAAAAATATCTTGAAGGCTGCTGGACCAACATCTCTTCTCTTAAGTATACAGTCATCTAGAAATCTCACATTCTTCATGGAAACCCATGTGGATCCATCAGAGAAGACTCTTGTCAATTCCTTCCCTTTCCCGTGAGCTATATCTTCATAAAACCCTTGACAAATTACAGAGAAGTCATCATGAACCAGATCAGGGTCAGGCCACACTGCATGGTAAGTATAGTCCATCAGCTCCCCACTCATGGCCAGGTCACGCAGGATGCTGAGTGCCTCTAGGTAAGCTTTCACAACCACGTGTCTCATGAAGGTGGTGTTCCAGCGTCCTTTTGTATCTGTCTTCCAGATCTCTTTCCTGTTTGAAGTAACAGCAAAGCACCCGTTGATGTGAACTGGCAATCCTGTTTTGATTCGTAGGGGCAAATAGCAGAACACCTCCCCAGCCTGTGGTCTCACAGCCCACTTCCCGTCCTGGATCTCAGCCAGAAAAACTCCCACAGCCCCACAAGGAACCACTCCCAGCCTTCTCCCGCTCTCACTCAGGGAAAACTTGAGAGCCTCTCCTGTATCCATGCAGGTACAGATAAGCCACACGGTACACTCCATCGTTTTTTGTGGTAACTCATCCGATGGCTTTTTGGATTGGCCGGACTTAGCCATTTCAAAGAGAGCAGCTGGGTCATCATCTGGACCTCTGAAAAGTGGCGACTGTAAATCAGCAATCCTTCTGAACACGTGGTGAAATTCCTCCACTGTGATCTGAAGGATGCAAGCGGACTTGGGTGCATCAGCGGGGAGCTTCTTGTTACTGCTGTCGCAAGTCTTCATGAGCTTAGCAGCTTCTTTTAAAACACTGATGACAGGTGCAATCAATGCTTTGGAAGAGCACAATTTTTTTTTAATTATGATTGTATCTTGAGCTAAGCTGGGATTGGTTTCCTCAATTTTCAAGTACTTCAGATACATTGAGGTTACACTCTGAGTGAAAATGATAAGCCTGTGTCCACAGAGACTGAATTCATCCACAAGAGAGTAAATATCTGCTGTGTTGTAGCAGGTACTGCTAACTTCACTCACTTTGGCTTCCTGCTGAGTTCTAAAGGACAGTCGGAACAGAGTCCCACTATAGCTGTAAGGTGCTTCCACGGTCAGAGGTAACTGACAGCCAAATACGTCTATGAATGGTTTGAACTGATTAGGAAATTTCCTAAGTCTTTTCTGCTGTTTACTCCAATTAATTTTGATCCCGGGATTAGATCTGTCTTTAATGTGTTTACTGATGTGGTTTATGTTGGGATCAAACATTATCATGAATTCTCGACTCATGATGATGGGAATGTCGGTGATGTGGTACACGGAATTAAACCCAAGACCAAATTTCCCAACTTTGTCAACTTCTGCCCTCTTTAAAGATTCCCCTAGCCTTGTTATGTTCACAAAGTCCGAATCTGAGAATTGAGAGTTGTTGAACGACCACAGAGCCGGCCCATGACACGCTGCCATCCCCGGGTCCAGGAGATTCTCTCGAATGTCCATGTTTCTTCTCATGTCAATCATGAAGCTGCATTCTGTTGCATTTGCGTCGTCAGCATTTTGAAGAAGTTCTTTAAAGATATCTGACACTGAAGGGTATTCTTCCAGAATATTTTTAATTCTTACAGTCAGTGGTTCTCTTTGTCCTGACTGCTCAAAGCCCATGTTTTCGGGGTTGATCAGTCTTGTACTGAGGCATGGGACTTTCAGCCACTCTGCAGTTTTCATGGGTATGTCCTCATGCACCAAAATGATTGGTTCCACGGAATCTTCCAGTAAGTCATTCAGGTCATCAACTTTGATGTCACAGTAACAGCATTCATGAATTGGCTTCATGATAAGCTTGGAAGGATCTCTGCTATGATGTATAGGAACTGGTGTGTTGAGGCTTGCTGGAATCTGATTGCTATAAAGCCATCGGATGATATTCAACATCAGATGAAGATTCTGTTTGCTTTCTTGGTCACTGAGGTCTTGGCCGCTTTTGAGGTACACCTTCTGAATGACCATGGAAATGTGATCTGGTGTCAGCTCCTCTACTGAACCGCAGGCCTTGAACAGCTGATGGAACTTTGCCATGGTCTTAGGCACACTGTGCAAATAAGGCTGAAGGTCAAGATCATAAAACGGTTTTATCACAGCTTGGGCGAGAGGACAGAACTTTTTGCCAGTCCAAACCCATGGAAATTTTAAGGCTCTAAAAGCATCCTTCCCTTCATTTAAATGATCATGCATGAATCCATAAATTTCGAGCAAAATGTGCTGGAACTGATAGTAGTCTTCATCACTAAAGGTGTTCGAAGTATACCAATCGACAACAATTTTAAAGTGCTTTAAGACAGCATTGATATCAGGTTTTGTGAAGATACCTAAAGCTTCTTCCAAGTTCACGTGGACACTCTCAACAAGAGGAAGTGATGAGCCGACCAGAATGGCATGGGCCGCGTCGCACATGTCCGCGGGGGCACAGAGATCCCAGAGATCCCCTTTCCAGACTAAGGATCCTGGGTAGTTTGGAGGCCTTTGCTTGCAAGCTGGAGCCCATTTTATTTTCTTCAGGGCCATCTTCCCTTCAGGTGACTGCAGCAGGGCGTGGTTCTTATTTAAGACCAGTAAGAGCGTTCTGGCTTTCTTCAGGAGCATTTCCTGATTTGGACAAGAGCTGGCCTGTAGAGCTTCAATTTTTTTAGCCACTTGCACAACATCTTTCTCTTTGAGACTGGCTTCGTTTTTTAAACCAATCTGTCTTAAAGAGTGAAGAATATCTGGTGAGGTAAAAGCTGAGGGTGGGAAACAAGTTTCCTCTTCATCATAGAAGAGGTCCTTTAACACTTCCACATCAGGGTCAAAGAGCTCACTGGCCGACACCAGCCGCTCCTGTGAGATCTGAATGAATTTTAATGGCATTAGCCAATCAAGCACATTTGGATTCTCATTTTTAAGAGAGGATAGATTCTCGAGGACCCACAGCATAAGGTGTGTCATCTCCTCGTGTGAATAAAATGCATTTTCGATGTCTTTTAAGATAAGCTTTAGGCAGCTGGTGGTCTTTACCTTCTCCACCTTGAGCAGGTTTGCCAGGCGGATGGTGGCCTCGTCACTGCTGTCCACGACTGAGATGGAGAGCCGCAGGCCAGCCGGGAGCCTGGATGTGTGGTGCAGGACCCTGCAGCCCTTCAGCTTGGTGTAGGAGGAGATCCCCTGACTGGATGAATAGTTAATGCGCTTGAATATTGTCAGTTCCTGAATTACTCTTTTCTCCTTTTCACTGCTATCAGTTAAGTTAGCTAAGAACTTCCTTAGGGCATCTTTGTGCGTTGGAAGGAGCGACGCAACCTGGTTGCACAGCTTCTGCAGAGGCATCTTCTCCATCATCTGCAGAACAGCACTTGGGGATGGTGAATGAATGTATTTTTTAATAAGTGGATGTTGTATGGAGGCATCTAATTGCTTAAGGACAATCCCTCCAAGTTTTTGTACAACGTCAGCTAAAAATTCTGGGAGCTGTGCTTCAGATTCATCATCTAAAATGACTAATGAGGGGATCCTGAGTCTGATGAGTTCCACACACGTCTGACCTTCTTCTAGTGCGGTTCTAGGGATTAGTGGCATCTCATCAAATAAAGTCAAATCCTCTGAAAAATGTATATAGAGATTCTTCCACACCATTTTAAGCCACGAAATAGATGGGTGCTTTTTGTCTTCATCACATGGATACCACTGAACAATCAACTCCCTGCCAGGCCAGAATGTGTTCACTACTTCTTTGATAAGACGTGCAAAACGTTCTGGGTTTAGAAGCTGTAGCTGGGTACACGGTCTTCCTGTGAATCACATAAAGAAATGTTATGAATACATACAATTCTACTGTAACGTATTTAACTTTCTATTCTCATAGATTAGACAGATTAAATAGTACTAGAAAGTCATTTTGAGAGTTTTAAGTACACTGTGAAAACGCAAAAATAGGGCATAACTGGGCTGATCACACATAAATCCGTATTTATAATAGCCTGTGGGAGTGATAGTTCTCTCTGGAGAAAGTGCTCATTTTAAATAAATATCTAAAATGCATTTAGATGTGTTTTAAAAATTATCCTATAATGCCCTGCAAACAGAATCAACATGGAAAATAATTTTTAGCGGTGATTTGTTCACAAATAAAAGCACCAAAGAAAAGTTTAAATAAATACCCTTTTATTTAAGGGTAAGTAATTTATAAGGAGGCCCGGTTTCCAGGAGCCGGGTGGCCACAGGATAAAGCAAGGCCCAAGTGAGCGCACGGGGGCTAGCACCCTGTCCCAGCTGACCAAGGCTGCCAGGAGCTGAGGCCGCCAGGACACTGGAGTTTCCTCTCCACCAGTTTCCTCTCCACCACAGCCTCTCTGGGACTGGAAGTCTCTCATCTGGAGAAAGGATGAGGCTGAGGTTCTAGCTCTAAGACTGCTCTGTGCATGTGTCCGGGTACGGAGCACAGTCACAACCCTCCGAGGCAGCGCTTACTTGGTACTTAGCACAAAGTAAAGTGTGTTCTTCTGGGATCTGGGCTTTGCAGAAGTGCTTCAGGGACAAGCAACAGGGGAAGCGGGCCCTGCTGTGAAGGCAGGGTTACCCCCAACAAGGCAGCTCCACTCCCAGATGTTTTATAAACTAGGAGACTAATAAGGTTTTCTCTGGGGAAAAAAAGATTTTTGCTGACTTTTAATCAGTGGTCTAGAAAATAACATTTTATTTCTAAGTGCATGTTGTGTTTCAGAGTATTTTATCTGCAATACCAGAAGTAATAAAATTTTAAAATAACACTAGGTACCTATAGGTATGTTATTTGCCCATATAGAGAAATAAAAAGCATCTCAAATTCAATCTTATGGAAAACTAATATTCCATTTTCTCCCTAGGTACACGTAATTTCTAGACTCTTAAAAGACTAATTTTGGCAAGTTATAAAAGGGGGCACACCTCAAGCCCCTTGAAATTTTTCTGTATCAGCATTTGTTAACCAAGGAAAGACACCCTTGTTCCACAGACTCACACATCAGGAAGATGACCTTACTTTCTACCAAGAAAATTATCTTTCATGTTACAATAAGACATTTAAAATTACTGCCATAGAAGTTTAAGCAAGGGCATACTTTTGCAACTTTTGAAGACATCAATACCCACATTCTGATTATTATCAGTTTCTACATTGTGTGACTTAGGGTAAGTCAAGTAGTAATATTTAAGAAGTCATAAAATCTTGTCAATAGTCTGACTAGCATAGCCTTCTCGGTCTGTGAGTCCCATTAAGATATAATTGTTTTAATTATTTTGTTTAATATTCTAAAAAATGCTTACTGAATTGCATTAACTATAATAGAATTTCCAAATCACAAGTAAGGCAAGGATACAATACCAAAGATACAAAAAAGGGTTAGAAATTAAAAATCAGAACACTCAACAAAAAAATCAAATATGCACCACACTGTGTCCTACGTTAGTAATTGGCACATGACATGCATTTTGTAGATAATCCTATCCAATATCCTTGCATGAACTTTGGAACTTATAAAACATGCCTACCTTCAGGAAAGTTATCTAATATCAGTGTATAAATAAAATGCCAATAAAACCCGCACACCACACGTAACATGCGATTAACACCAGTCATGCTCAAATGAAAAAACAGCAGGAAAACAAAGGAGAGAGAAAATGTAGTAGGACACAATTCTAAGTACAAAAGTCAATTCAATCTGAAGTCCCGATTTCTGTTTATTTCGTATTTAAGCCTTTAGCTTTTACCCTAAAATATAAATGTTAACACAGAAAGAAGTCTCCCTGCCCTGGATTAGAAAGTCACTGAAATTGTAAAGCATCTCCAACAGTATCAGTAAAATAATTTCACAGTGTTTTAATAAATGACTTGTGTTTCTGTGGCCTAGCCTTTAAAATCATCAGCACTGTCAAAAGAGGTTAAGTAGTACTGTTAGGTGCTCCTGGAGACAGAAAGTGCTTATCTAAACTCTCAACAGATGTGTCTGTTTAGAAATATCTCTTCTCAAGGTAGTTTGTGCTTTCCTATAGATCGGTTCAAGATAATCACATCGACATGCTGAATCACTATTCAAGGACTGCACTACGTTTTTTGTTTATTTATGTGTTTATGTTCAGTCCTAACTTTGAGAAAGGTTTTCATCATGAATGGAAATAGGATATTACAGTCTACTTCAAAATAAGGTGAGGGGCCAATTAAATGGTATGCCATCAGTCAGGCAGACCTTCAAAGGAAAAGGAAAAAAGGGAAAGAAAATGAGCACACAGGGAAGGCGAGGACAGCCCGCCGGCAGGCTCAGCACTCCCTCGGGCTCTCTGCAAGCCTGGCGGCAGCACCTAACACCCCAAGGGGCCAGCGGAAACCTCATTCTACCTCAGAAGGCACGAGCGTCGTTCAGAACAGCACTCGTGACCAACTTCTCTCCAGAAGTCATCACTGACACTGCTTCGGCTTCCTAGTTTCCATCCCTAATAGGAGACGGACAACAGTGGGGAGATGGCTGACACAACCCAGAGTCCCCAGGGCAGGCGCTAACTGTGCAGCCCGCTGACATCAAGATCCTGTCTTCCTCTTTGCTCACACCTTAAAAATATAAGAGTATACAGTCATGGCAGGTGTGGATGACCAGCCGCTTTTAACACAAGCTAGAAACCAAAGTTAATATTTATATGAATTACCACTATAACAATGACTTGGTTTCTAAATTTATTTCAGCTTCAAGGAAGAGACTGACTCAAAAAATAATGTTTACTAGAAAAACAATTTCTGTAAAGCAAATCTTACATCCTCTGATCTTCCAAGTGAAACATGAACTGGGGGGAAATAATACAAGTTGAGTCAAAACTTGTTATTAAAAAAAAAAGACAGTCAATAACTGACACTCAGCATTGTGCGAACAGTCAGCGGCCGTCCCTAATGGGAGCTGGCAGCCACTCTACCTTTGCTTGTTCCCCGGGGGCACTAGGCACACTGGACCACGCTCCTCGGTGGCCAGTCCACGCAGGGCCTCTCACTTCATCGGCACAGATCCCAGAACGGATCCCCTCTGACCTTTTTAATCTCAATATTTACGTGCATCATATAATAGGTGTGTGCACTCTCACACTTTCCCATTAAATACCACAGCTTAAAATACCAATTTCAAGATAATTCTTTCATTTGAGACTAAATGTCCGATGAAATGAATGTTTCCAAGTCATTTGAATATGGTTTTATTGTGGTATGTGTAACAACCACCTATATACTCCACTAGTATAGTTTCCTCTCTCCTTTAATAATTACCACCAGAAAAAAAATACTGATATAACTTCTAGCTACTTAGGTAAGCGAAAAACCAGGATTCAAAGAATCAAATGAACAAAAACATCAGGCTACAAATGAACACGTTTAGTCATCATACCTGAGTATCCCCAGAGAAGCTGCTGCGCTAGAATACAATCAAATCCGTTCTTAGAAAAGCCAGATTGTCACAATTCTCACGTGACGGCTACAGGAATTGTTCTGCATCTTAAGATAACAGTTTGCAGAATCTTACACATCATTATGTAAAAGAAAAGCCATAAACAAAACTCCAAACGTAGCAGAATGTACATTTAAGATTTAAAGATGTATTTCAATACGAACTAAAACCAAACTATTAGGCATTCCTACCATTTGTCTGACTCAACTTTTTTTCTATTTATTTCCTTCAAAACCCATTGACCGGCTCCTCTAACTTCTGACTGTCACCCATTTGCTCAGGTAACCTAACACAGAAATAATCTCGATCTGTAATAGGAAAAACAAAACAGAACAGAATCATCGTTCCAACTCTAGCAGGTCACGTAAATCCTTCAAATTCTTTCGGCTTCGACGTCCCCAGCCCTCAAAGGAGGGTGACGATTATCTCAGGATTGTGGAGAGCAAAGGAGATACTGAAGACACAGGAAATCCTGACTCACAGGCACAGTGGGGGGTCTGCCTTTTCGTCTTGTCCGTGCAACACCATCCCACCTGGCCCAGCCGCGGGGGCTTAGCGTTAGCTTGTCACCCAGGCACTGGGAGTACAAAAGAAGTAACAGACGGCCCCTGCTCTCAAGGATTCGTAGTCTGGCACAGTGAAAACGTGCCTGTGACCAGGCAAAGGGGAGCACGTGGACTGCGACGGGGTCCGGGCGTGAACCAGAGACGGCCCCTCAGGCCTGCGGTGCCGGGCAGGGCCGGAGACGCGAGAGTGGGAGAGGGAGCCGCTTGGAGGAGGCGCATGGGCTGAGGGTTAGAAGGTGAAGGAAAGTCACAGGGCCAAGTGGAGGAGGGAGCCAGTAGTCTAAGCAAAAGGAACACCGTGTGCAAAACACAGGTATGAGAAAACCTTAATTCAGGTAAAAAAAAATTTACCAAGCACCCACCTTGAAGTGGGCGCTATGCTGCACGGCGGTGACAAACCTCACAGGGTTCTGGTCTCACAGGGTGCAGGGAACTCAAGTTTGTGCACCTGCAAGCGCCTGTGGTGACAAGAACAGAAGAGGGACACCGAGGGGCCAACCACGGGATGCCCCGCAGGCCACACGAACAAGACCGCGCCTGTCCCGCGTCAGGATCTGCTCGAAACCTGCGAGCGGGGCGGGCGGTGATGAGACGAGGGGTGTGGGCACAGTGACGGCGTGTCCCCGAGACAGAGGGCCTGCAGCACAGCCAGCGAAAATGCAATCCCCAGACCCCGGAGACTGGAGAACAAGGATGGCGAGCGAGGGGTTCATTCCTGGGCATGGTAACGGGTGCCTTTCTCAAGAGGAAGGACCAGGCAAAAGGAGAGACAGACGCAGAGAGAGGATGAGGACCCCAGCTGGGAGAATGCCGACCTTGAGACTCCTAAGGAACTCCAGGGGCAGAATGATAGCAGCTGCCACCTCATCACCATTTCTTATGAGCAGGTAGCGTGTTAAACTGTACACGTTCTGTACACATCATCCGATCTTCAGAGAAACGCCTACCACGACTAAAACATTACAATTGAGGTTATCAATAAGCTGCCCCGCTGCGATAATGCAAACTGGATAAAATTCAGTTGGTAAGTTGTGACTGCCTGCCATCCTCCACTCAACCCTTTTTCTCATTTCATTCCACTTGTAAGAAAGCAATCTTGCATTTCATGTAATTGAATCTTGAGGGCCCTAGATATACTCTTTTTTTTACATCTTTATTGGAGTATAATTGCTTTACAATGGTGTGTTCGTTTCTGCTTTATAACAAAGTGAATCAGTTATACATATACATATATCCCTATATCTCCTCCCTCTTGCGTCTCCCTCCCTCCCACCTTCCCTATCCCACCCCTCTAGGTGGTCACAAAGCACCAAGCTGATCTCCCTGATATACTCTTAATGGAAGGATGTTCCTGTACGGCCATGATACTGATGAGGAAAGAGAGGCTCAGACAGGTCGGGTAATTTGTTCAAAGTCACACGATGGAGGAGTTGACTCTGAGCCCAGATTTGTGCGGCCACAGAGCCCAGGCTTGTAACCACTACACTGCACTACACTGCCCCTCTTGAGACTGGGGTGATAACTGAAGGTATGGAGACCTTACATATGCGTGACAGTGGATGCCTGGGGGTGAATGAGTATACTCGAAGAAAGTGAGGAACAAAATGAGAGCTGAGCAAGGAGTTCCTGAACTAATCCCATTTAGGGGGTAAGCTGAGGAACGGGAATTCACAAATAATTCTCAGAAGCAGGCAAAGAAGTATAAGGACACCGAGAGAGTGGTATCATCAAAGCCAGGGAGTTCAAAGAGGGAGTGACCAATAATACCAAAGCTGCAGGGAAATCAGGTAAAAGGAACAGAACATTCTACTAGATTTTATAATTTTTAAAAAGTCATTAACTGGTGACCTCGGTCAGGCAATTTTATTGGAATGATGTAGAAGCAAAAGTCCATGTGCTGTGATAACAGATGATGAGAAAGTACAGACAACAAACACACGCCACTCCTTCCAGAAGCTGGACTATGTCGGGATGCAAGAAAGCGGATCAACGTCAAGGTCTGTTTTGTTTTCCCCCAAACGGAAAAGACGGAAGCGTGTAATTGCAAATGGGAAAGAGGCAACAGAGGTAAACGGTGAAAGTACAAGCAGTAACTTAATACTTAGCTCAGGATTTTAAATGTGAAGCAAGTGAAAGGTAAAACTACCACACAATGAGACAGATTTTGCTTGGGCTACAGAATTAGAGAAATACCCCTTGCAGAGGAAAAAAACTTCATACTTCAATTGTATGCAGCAGTACTTTCAAAATTGGCCAATCAGATTTTACTGATAATTGGTAAACAGAAGTCCACAGTGCTTTGTGTCAGCAAAACGATCACACAGTCATTATTTAGAGCAAAAAAGATCCAGTGCTGTTAGACATCTGGAACGTTCCCTACCATAGGCAGGGAGCTACACAGACGTAATACTCTCGGCCTCTCCCCTCCCCACTCGTAGTTCCCCACCTGCCCCACACACCAGAAAGAGGAATGACTTATCAACCAGTCAGGGTGAAGAGGCTCTGCCCCTGCCCAGGGAGACTCGTGGGGCAGGGCGTACCCAGGAAGGAAGCCCGAGGTCTCCCAGTGCCCCTGCAACTGGCCTGGCGAGCTCACCCGCCTCTGGAGGGGTCACAGCACAAGTCCACCACGCGCCGCAAGCCAGGAGCCCCACTACCAGGATTATCAGTAACACAGGGGAGACTGGCGACGTCTACCTGCTGGATCCCTCTCTGTGCATCTCTTCACTGACGCGGCTCTCAGGAAAGCAGAGGTGTCATTTATTGGGTCCCCATCAGTCCCTATACATGTTTCATGTTTAATGTTCCCAAAACATGGCAATAAAGTAGTATCAAAAACAAATTTTTGTCTGGAACCAATGGTATAAAAGCAATAGAGAAGATACCCAGGAAGCAGTTACCCATCACCCATATGGCCAGATAAAAATACCGGAAAGGCTAGAGATCAGGATTATTAAATAATCACAAGGGTGGCAGGTCAATACTTTAATCAAGATAGGAAAAGTGACCACGAAGACAACTTCTGGGGTAACTGAGCCACAGGTTACGGGCAACACACACAGTGAAGACGTCTCTTCTAGTTTAACAGTCAAAAAAAATTAACCAGGAACCAGAGATAAAACATGGTATTGGTATGATCCTACAATAACAAATCAGAATCCACAGTAGGTGAGAAAATGAAAAGACATACAAAGTGGAAAGACTCAGCGTTATAACAATGTCAAATTACCAAAGTTAAGAGTATATAAATTTAATTTGTCCCTAAAAATATTACAATAGGTACCCCATCCATCTAAGGCCAGAGAAGCAAGCTGTGGCCATGTTCTGTGCTACAGGGTACTTGAACATTTTGAGTAAAAGCAGTATGATTCTGCTGGTTCTCTACCCCTTCCACCTGATTTGATTCTGAATAACTTCTGACTGGTTTCCAAACCCCTAGCTACCTCAGAAACTACTGGCCATTAACAAAAAAATCTGTCTTCAAAAGAAAGTAAAACCACACAATGAAATAGCACAGCCATGAGAAAGGATGATCCACAACTGCGTGCACCAGCCTGGACGGATCTCACAAACTCGGAGTAAGTGAAAGCAGCGGACAGAGTGCACACTGTGATTCCCCCCACGGGGAGTACGATAACTTGCTGAATCAATCGGTGCTATCAAGAGTCAGGGTCACAGTTACCCTTGAGTGGACAGGACTGTCACAGAAAAGGCAGCCAGGAGTCCCTGGGTGTTGGCAGTCTTCTGGTTTTGATCTGGGCATGTTCAGTTTATAAGACTTCATTAGGCCTACATTTAAGATATGTATACTTTTCTGTACGTACATTATAGTTCAACGTAACGTTTTTATGTAAGAATGTAATAGAGAATTTGAAAAGTAAGGATTTCTAAAACTTTGGAGCAAAGAATGGCAGAGTAGTAGGAATCCACGTTTAGACTCCCAAAAAGGCTACTCTGAAGATGACAATTCCCAGTTAAGGAAGGGATCTCGATATTGGGAACAGCAGTGTCCCAGGGACACCCTCCCGGTTCACACCCGCACTCCCTTCAGCGTCACTCTGCTCCATCCTGAACTCGCCTCCCCCATTCCAGCTCCTTTCCCTTCTGTTTACATGAATGATGCACAATCATTACCTTTGAAAAGAAAACAGCATATAGTATAAAAGACACATAACAAAGAATATGCTTTACAACCTCAACTAGTAGGACAAATCTAGAATTTTTCAGGCCAATATCTAACTTTGAAAATGCTCAGGCAACAGTCTTACAAGAGAAAGGATGCTCACAAAAGTTGAAAGATAATACTAAACAGAACCATGGTGATTTTTTTCCCAAAAAGGATTCCCAATAAAGGACACCCAGCCTTCGCTACGACCCCAGGAGTGCCCTTTCCTGGCCCTGCGGCAGAGGTCATTTTGTCAGCCTGCATCTCCTCAACGCTGCCTCAGGACAGCCACACAGAACTGAGGAGGCAGGTGGTGTGAGGACAGAGCAAGGCTGATGACCTTCTCTCCGCGTATGCGCCCTCTAACCCACAAGAGTGCCCTCACCACTGGATAGGCTACAAGGGATGAGGCTGGGGGCACAAATGGAAAAGAAACGGGGAGCACTGAAACCTGCAAAGCACTGCGCACGTGCCAGGGACCACATCCATAAAGGCACACCGCCAGACCGTGACAAGAGACTTTTAAATACAGTATCACGTTCGGATTCTTCTGGATGTCAGAATCCAGCACTGACACATCTTAAACTACAACAAGTACGTGAAGTTGAACCACATGGAACTGCTGAGTGATAACGTCTAAAATGGATAACTAATAATTTCGTAACGGTTCAACTTAATAGGAAACTTACATAAACGGTCATTTTTATCAATACATATATTAAAAAAACAACAACAACTAAACAGCTATAATACCTCGGGTTTGGGCAGCTTCCTTTAAAGCAGCCAGAAGGTGAGGCTTCAAGTTATCCAAAATAAATTTTCCTTCGAGACCTGGGAAAAGGGACCTAAAGAGTGAAAGAAACACAGCAATTTTAATCTTCTAACAATTCTAAGATACAGAAATTCAATCATATAATTTCAAGCCAGTTAAATGTAATTACTATATTACATCAATTATAAGGCACACATCTAATCACACTGCAACACTTTTTGATCAAGTATTACCCAGGCTTCACTTTAAAACATGAGGACATCATGGACCATATCTAAATCCAGAAATTGTCTAAACTTCTTAGAATAAAATTCATTTTATTTTCTGAAATCTCAATACACACCCTGAGTTATAAAGAATTACTTAGTGTGGTATTTTAATTAATTTAAATTAACTTCATCAAAATAATTCACTTTTGACTAACTGTAGTTACTATTAGCTCTTTATAACCATTCTTTTCTGTGTTCTGTTATTGGAATTTCCAAGAAAAACAACTGCTTGGACCCGCTCTTTAACTGGTAAACATCTGGATGCCTTTCACCTTGGAATGTAAAAATGTATCCTTTGCTATTTTAACAAGCAGCTCTGCAAAAGTCACCCTAAGGTAACATCCACACTGACAGCTGACGAATTTCACAGCAGCCGACTGAAGTGCGGGCAGGGGCAGAAGGTGGGGTCCGCGCATACCTGGGATAGTTTTCTGAGCTTATATAGATCACATCTTGATCAGACACAGACGAGGAGAAAGGGATGAAACTTCCGTTCTGTAGGGGCAGCAGCTCCAGCCCCAGTAGCTCGCCGTAGGCCTGGTCGGAGAGCACGAACTCTAGCAGATGCAGCTTCTCAGCGGCGCTGGTACCGCCCAGGTGCGCTGCCTTCCGCAGCACCTGCCGGGTCCACGCGGGCGTCACCTTCCTCACGGGCCTCACGCTGGACACGGCGAGCTGAACGGCGGCGGCCACGTGGGCAGGGACCCTGACGACCTGCTTCCCTGAGCTCTGGAGATAGCTGAGCACGGACCTGGTGCATTCCAGACTCTCGTCCAGTTCCGAGAAGCACGCCTGCTCCAAGGGGACCCAGTGGCCGCTGAGGGAATACAGGACTGCGTGCTGGAACAGCTCGTGAAACAGAGGCTCCAACACGGGCTGCCAGTGCGCCGTGGCCCGCTTGACGTCGGGCCACAGCTTGTAGATGACATCCACCGACAGGGGCAGGTCGGGGCTCCTTCCCGCCTGCAGACGTTCTATGGAGTCTAAGATCAGAGTGGCGTAGGCTCTAGGGACGACGTTCAGGACGAGAAACTCATTCCACAAGGCGGCCGGGTCCCTCCACTGGTCCAGCTCTCTCCATTTGATGCTCCTGCGATTGTCCGTCAGGCCAAAGAAGCCACTGATGTGAGCTGGGAGGCCGGTTTTGCTTTCCTCGCCAGGCGGTAAAGGAAGGAAGCAGAAGGCTTTCCCGGAGAACTCGGACGCTGCTCCTCCCTCCTGCTCATCTCCACTTGACAGCAGCATGGCTATTCCAATGACGGGGACGAACTTCAACTCATCAGCCAACGCATCAAGCCTACTACTAATCCCTCGCCCACCCACGCTGTTACACACCAGCCAAGACGTTTTCTGTGCACCCCTGGCACTCTCATCTTCTAAAACTATATTTATAGGGTACGTGACACAGGTTATGCTGCTGCTGGGAATCTTCTCACAATAGTTACTGATGGCGGCCCCCAGGATCTTTATAGAATCCGGCCGCTCCTGTGTCCGGGCTGCACTCTCACTAGCAGTCACTCTGAAGACCAGCTTCTCTGTTCCATCGGCCTCGCGGACGTGTAAGGAGATGTCCTGCACACTTTTCAGAAAGAGCAGCACCGTGTCTGCATCTGCCCTGAAAGACTCAAACAACTCGAGAACCTTCTGCTTATTGTAGAGGTTACTACTAAGCTGAGAGGGCTGCAGCCGAAGGGGGAAACGGAAAAATGTTCCTGGAAAACTGCCATTTATAAACGTCTCCTCGGTGCTTCCAAAGATGCCAATAAATGGTGCAAACTGGTCTGAAAGTTCGCTAATTTCTCTGCTGTCCTCTTTGAGATTCCAACATTGGCCTGATTCATGTGGACCAAAAAGTGTCTGATGAGGATCTAACATCCCAATCTGATCACCACTAAAGATACAAGGAACATCTGTAAAGGAAAATTCAAGTCATGATCAACTCTGAAATTTAAAGGACAACTGTAAGCACAACTACAATACATAGTTACTATCATATATTACACACGAAAAAGCATGAGCCACAAAATGACTCTACCCAGATTTATCTAAAAACAAACTAAATCTAGCTTTGGAAATATAATTCTTTGAGCACAAAAAATGATTTCTCTTTTGATTCAAAAAGTACCAGGCATTGAGAGACTTTACATGACTGTTGTGAAAACCTAAGATACATCGTCAAACACTTATTAAACAATTAAAATACGTAAAGAGAAGTTGGATATTTACACGCTCCCCATAGCCAAGTGAACCCAATTAAACAGAACAGAGTTGCAGCCTACGCTCAAAATAAAACTTCAACCACAGATCCTCTGAGAAAAGAGGGAAGGGAAAGAACAACACAGATGATCAGCAAGCACCGTGCCCTGGAGCGAGTGAGAAATGGGCAGTGACTTGAGGGCCTAACCTTCACACGAGACACAACTCCGTGAGGTCCACCTGTAATACGCATGGTCACTGACCACAGCCTCAGGTGTCACAACCGCCGATTCCTAAGCTCTCGGGTATTTTAAGTAGGAAATGTTACATTCACCGGCCCAACCACCAAGTCCACCAGCAACACCGGTCCACGGCCCCCTTGTCCACACTCCCTGTTCCACTCCCACTATTGAAACGACGTCGGGAAGGCTCCTGACGGCTGTGAAGCAGGACTCGAGAACTTCACGGATCCTCAGATTAGAGAACGGCACCCCGGGTGACACGGTCCCACATAAATGCGCTCGTTCTCCGATAGCGAACAAATCCACAGTGAGAGCAGATGCTGGCCATCAGGGGAATCTCTAAACAATTCACTCCCGTACAGCTGGCTCCATGCTTGTGCAACTCACGTGTGTGCCCCATAAAATTTAAAGACTACTACATGACACAGATGTGAGGAGCAACTCACAAATGCTTGAACACATGAATATTAATATTCGTATAATTGTTATATAATGATTTCATCACTGTTATTACATAACACATAACTAATATTACTTAACACAATATCATACAATATATCATAATAATGTAAATGCAATTTAAAAAATAGGCTTACTAAAAATGGGCCATAGTGATGGTGACCCTATATCCCACTTGCCCAGGGCAGTCCCAATTCAGGCCAGTGTCTGAGAATAATACCACCTCTTTCACTCTCAGCAGTGTCCCAGTTTGGGCAATAACTTATGTGCCACTCTAGCTACAGCTACAGCTCTGCCAGCTCAACCCTCCTTCTCCTGCAAGTTCAAAATGCACAAACGGTTTCAAACTAAACGATAACAAGTGCTAATTTCATAAAAAAGTTTTATCACAAAACTATAGTAAATACTAAAAGCTCTGATTCTGGAAGAACAGCCATATACCCTTAGAGGTGTCTACCCTAAGAGTTTCAAGTATTTCCTACTATAACTATGAATCAGAAACCTCATATTCTTTCTAGATTACAAGCATGATTTCAAAGTAATGGTTAAAATACTCGTAAGTTTAAAGAGAGTAAAATTTTTATGAGGAAAGTGAGAAACCAGAGTCATTTCAAAGGTCCTCCCCTTGTCAGTTATTCAATACCACTGGATATTATACTTTCTTCTTCCTGTTATTTAAACCTATGTACAAGAAAATCTGTGAAAATCAGTTTGCCTGACTCTTAAAGATTTGCAGTGTAAAAGTTTTTAGAGTAACAATTTTGTGTAGGCTTTCAACAGCTCACGTAAAATCTCAAACCTCACATAAAACGACTTAATATACTACACTGATTCCACCGGAAATGATGGCATTAACTTTTGCATCACATGATGAAGATTTGGTATAGTTACCATGGTAACTTGAGAAAACACAAGACGCACTGATATTTCATTGATATACTTCTTGCCACTGACAGAGAATTTGGGAAAAATGCCTTTTAAAACAGTATCATCTCTGAAGTTAACCCAATGAAGTACAAAATATAGGCTAAAATAATTTTCAGTCTCAAGACTGAAAAGCCAAACACCATACCTGTTATATGATAGACAGAATTGAACCCAATTCCAAATCTCCCGACCTTCAGAGGGTCGTCCTTTTTCCGGCTCCGTGCTATCTCCTGAATGCCATGCCAGTCCTCCGGGGTGAAAACCGCATTGTTGTACACGTAGAGAGCTGGCCCTGGGCATCGAGAGGCACATGCAGGTGTTGAGAAAGAAGGGAGCGTGGGTGTTCACTTCTCTTACAATAACTTCCTCTACACAACATTGCTTATTTGATGGGAAGATGGAAAGAAATGAATGGAGTGACTGATTGAGCATTACAGTTTGGTTGTTTTCACATTAAAAACAGAAATTACGGGGCTTCCCTGGTGGCGCAGTGGTTGAGAGTCTGCCTGCCAATGCAGGGGACACGGGTTCGTGCCCCAGTCCGAGAAGATCCCACATGCCGCGGAGCGGCTGGGCCCGTGAGCCATGGCCGCTGAGCCTGCGCATCCGGAGCCTGTGCTCCGCAACGGGAGAGACCACAACAGTGAGAGGCCCGCATAACCACACACACACACAAAAAAACAGAAATTACAAATTAATGGTAAAAATTACCAGCAGAAGAAATATAGTATTGTTGACCAAAAATCCAAAAAGGAAAAATTATGGACTTAGATACTCAAAACACAGGGCAAAGAAGAAAATTAATCACAGTGTACTACTTTTAAATTTGTTCCTAAATAGAATATTTATTTATTTTTGTGAATGGAATTACCTGTAAATGTATAAGAAGACTAAGGAAACCCTGTTAATATATTATTTCATAGGGTGAAAAATAACCCTTCTCACGTGCCTAGGAATTCAAGCACAGATATGGGGATGCTGGCCACAGTTTGCTTTACAAAAATGGCGTGGCTGCTACTTGGAAAACAGTCAAAGTGGGGATATGAAAAGGCCAAGACCGCGAGGCTTTTGTAGGAAGGACAAGCACGTGGAGGCTGCCTCTGCTAAACTCAGGCCACAGGGTGTCCTCAGACACAGCAGGAAAGGGCCTGGGGGAGCCCCAGATTTCGCCACACTCCTTCACTTGTACCTCTTCATTAACCACATCCTTGAAATCCTTAGTAAAGTGAGAAACTGGGGAAGATCTCTGAGTTTTCTGCATCGGATCTGACATTCTGAGTCTTTTGTAATCTCATTACATAACAAACAAGTTGAACTCAAGAGTTCTCGTGTACAACACTAAGTGTCAGTAAAGGGAAAAAACTGTGACCCAAGAAGATGACACCAGCCAAGATACCGCTCATGTCTGAATGCGAGAGAAAGACCCTCAAACACCACAAGCACGGAGGGCCCTCAACAAACATTTGTTAATTAAAGAGATCAAAGATCATGTCCACTTCCTTCTGTATGTGCAAGTTTTAAAAAATTGTCTAATCTGACGTCACTTCAAAGAGCCTCTCTCTAAGTATGCTTACGCATAAACTCAGCTAAATAATCTTATTTCATAATTTTTTCTTTTAATGAGGTGAAGTCAGGGCTGGAAGGAAAAACTCCTAGACATGAGAGAATTGTGAAGCAGAATACTTCCAGGATGTCTTCCCGATCTCTTCCCATATACAGTTCTACAGGACACTCCCCAAATCAGGATGACACCAGACAGAAAGCATTGTGACACACACAATCTCCTTGAACCCTCAAAGTGACTGGGTGGGGGGCGGGGACTATGTTCTCGCCGCTCCACAGGGGAGAAGGCTGACAGGCAGCCAGCCTCAGGGCCTCACCCAGGCACAGGGAGGAAACACAAGGGGCGGGCCCGACTGACACTCCACACACCAGCACCCCACGGACGTGGGCCACGGGGAGCCCCGTGCAGGATCAGGGTTCAGACAAAAGTCCCTCATATCTACACGGGGTATCTTTCAACAATGACTACATTAAATCACAGATTCTCAGAGCCAGGAAACCTGACTGGTTTCACCCTCTCACCGAACACATGAACAATGCGGGTGAGCTGACTTGCCCAAGATCATGAAGGGGGCAGGAGTCAGGGCTAGAATGGAAACCTCCTGCCATACTACGTCTCATCCCATCTCCTTACAGAATTTTAAAAATGCAACTTCCATATCACAAATATGACCTAAGAATAAATATATGTATTTATTTATATAATAAATATATCATAAATGCTAAATATTTAGTATTTAGATGTTTAACAGTAATGTTGATTACCCTCCTAAATCATGAAACCTCTTAAAAAATATATGACTTAATCTCCTTAAAAATATGTCCAGGAAAGTCTGAACTGACCCTCCCTTTTCTCGATAACTTTCTACCACACACAGTCATTCACAATCACCCTACTGACTTTAAAGCTGCACTAAAAGTTACAAATATTCTTTTCAACACAACACTTCAAAGCGCAGGACTTCAGCAGTCTTTACGTTCGTTATCGCTTCTTACTGTCTTTACTTTCATTTTCCTTACTCACTTCTCTCCTTCAATCTTTCTTCTCACCCTACTTCAAAATAATTCAAGGGCACTCTCAAAGCACAAAGTGATACACAAAGCCACAGCCTCTAACTTCTTTCCAAATGCAGAGAAGTGTTCTATTTGTCTCGCTAATGATATAAATGCTCACAAGTTGACTGAACAGAAAAAGAGATTTATGTATTTACATTGCTTATTACTCTGAGTTTCAAGATTTTTATTCTTCGCTCTGTAAAAATACCAACTAGCAGAGACATCTGCCCACAAAAAGCAGAGAAAAACACCTCTTGGAGTTAAATACGCCAAGAAGTGAAGGACAGGTGGTAACTTGACTGTTCATTAAACACTCAATTGTAAATCACTAAAACTCACCTGTTAGTACATAAAATAAAACTTGTCCATAACTAATTATCGATTCTTACCCTGATATTGTGCCATATCTTTTGACCAAAGAGTCTCTGTTCCATACTGAGTTTCATCATATAAAAATTTAACTTCTGTGGCCCCAGCATCTTCTGCATTCTGAATTAATTCCTAGTCAAGAAATACACCAAAAAATAATATTTAATAAAACAGTAATATACTGCCCATCTTTGTATTTACCTATAATATTTAAAAGGTAATTACACATAAGTAAAGGAAACCCACTATTTGCATCGTGAGCGAGGTCTTTGTACATTCTTACAGTTAGCAAGTGCTGATGTGTAGTCCTTCCACATTGCTTATTGTGTAGATCTGTGCGCCAGCCAACTCAGTATAATTTTTCTCCCTTGGATATTTTAGTACAATTCGATCTAGTTTAGTCTAACATAAAGAACAGGTGACAGGGCTTCCCTGGCCTGCCGATTCAGGGGATGTGGGTTCGTGCCCCGGTCTGGGAAGATCTCACATGCCGCGGAGCGGCTGGGCCCGTGAGCCATGGCCGCTGAGCCTACACGTGTGCTCCACAGCGGGAGCCTGTGCTCCACAGCGGGAGAGGCCACAACAGTGAGAGGCCCGCGTACAGCAAAAAAAAAAAAAAAAAAAAAAAAAACAGACCCGGTGACAATTTCCTGGATGAGCTCTGAGTTAGACCAAACCAAATCCAGGGGCTATATTTTAAATGATGGGTCTTCAGACACAGAATAATCCACCTGTATTAGCACACTCATGACCTCTAACTTTGGGGGGCACTGTTTTTTACTTTCCCAGCACCCTGGAATCACTAACGGGGGTGGGGGATGGCAGGGATGGGCAGGAACTGCAGAAGGCGTACACTGATACTACAGCCATGCCGACAGCAAAGCCTTCATCAGAGCGGGTGACACGGCACACTGCCTGCATGCAACAAGATAAGCATCAGACTGAGTGCAGGAGCAGTGTGCAAACGAGAGCTGGCTGTGACATCAGGTGGGTGGTTAGTTCACCCCGTGCACACCAGAAGGCTGGGGACAGTTATCCCACATGCCGTTCAACCCCAAACACGAACACGCGACCACGCGTTTATCTACCTCCTCATCAGCTGCAAAGTCTTCCTGTTTACACAACTTCCCATTTCTCATGGGATTTTTAAGACTCACTCCCACCCTATTTAGTCTGGTAGAATCCCTAAAAATTAGCAATCTTATTTACATTAGGGTATAATATAAAATAATATTAAAGGTAGAAATAAAAATTAAATAGGTAGCAAGATGCAAGTTTAACTTACAGGATGACAGCACTTTAGAGGCTGGATCTTGCTTTCGTCTGGAGAGCTACTTGAGACTTATGTGTATTTTAGGCAACAGAGATGAAGAAAACAAGATAACATCCCAAGTCCCAGATTCCAACTATCAGTCCCAAGTTGAACAAAAAATACGATGGGGCCCTTCTTCTCAGGGGATCTCTTTCAAACTGATTCTGAGAAGAAGAGGCAATAAATGTGCCAATTTGCATAAGATCTTGAGCTAGTCACTAAAATTTCTCTGGATCTGTTTCAGCAAACATCACACAAGGTGGTGGCCTAAGTCTAGGTAATTCTAAGATTCCTACTACATCTAAAGTGGTAGAATTCTACTAAAATATCCAAGGGACAAAAATCATACTGAGTTGGCTGGCACACATATCTACACAATAAGCAAAGTGGAAGGACTACACATCAGCGCTTGCTGACCCTAAGAATGTACAAAGACCTTGCTCACGACCACTGCCTTGTTTGCCAACAGGATCTCTATCACTCATTTTTGAATTGATGAGGCCCTACTAAATCCTATCTTAAATTTATTCTGTTCACCTCTCTCTACCCCCATAACCCAACAATGACACCCTTCCCACCTTCACTTTCCTAATATCTCAATATAAAAATGGCTTTCAAGTTAGCCTTCTGTGAGCCACCGATCCTGTTCTCAGAGACAGACTTAAACTGCCCCAGTGCCTCATCATTACTAAACTCCCTAGGGTACAGCACTCCTCAGTCAGCGCCTGCCTGAGTATGACTGATACTAAGGTAAGCTAAACTGACCTAGTGCTTATTCTCTAAAATGTTACCATCTAAACTAGAAAATATAATAAGAGCTAAGATATTGAACATAATAAACACTAAATAATTAGAGGAAAATGCATAATAACTGATCTACTTTTACACTTAATTAAGGAAGTTTCTTATTAAGCTTAAATACAAAATCTAACTTTTGCAGTATCTTCCATTTGCATTCTTTTATGATTGCTCAGTTTATTTTTTTAATGAGTGTATTCAAACTAAAAGAATATATTGTAAATAGAAATACTTAACTAAAACAATTATCCTTTTAAATAAACTCTCCCAAAAAGCAAACTTCTAAATCTAGGGGAGTCAAACAGGCATGGGTTCATGGCCCCTGAATGTGGGTTTTGTCTTATTTTATTTGGTCGGCTGGTTGGTTTGTAATGCCCCTGCACAATGTTTTACATAAAATTCATAAAATTACATTATATAATTACATAAAATTACCAAATAAATGTTCCTAGAGCAACACTGCATGACTACAGCACACTGCAGCTTAGGGGGTTCCTTTGCCTCTGAAACCTCAAATATTTACACGGACTGCATCTCAAGCCATCCCATCCAGCGTATGCACTGCAGGTGCAGAGGGAAACAGACACAGCCATTCAAATCTAGACAAAATTCTAAAATGTAAATACTAACAGGCCTTGTGAGTAATACTACTCTGTCTCATTTGTATCAGTGTAAATGCACACATGCACACACCCACACCTCACCTTAAGAATCTGTCCTCCTTCTGGATATCTTCTTAAAATGTCCTTGAGGAAATCAACAAGTGGGGGAGTTGTTTGACCAAATCGACCTGAAAACACGGGTAAAACAATTTAGAAGAAAGTCCAGTCCTCTGGCCTATTATCAACATGTTACTTGGTTCTGAGACACAATGAAGGTGTGCAAGTTCTGACTTCACACACTTCATTGCAGCCCTCTGGTACGAGGGCTACCTGACTAAACAGATTCAGTACGAAGTAAAGCAGATTCAATTTTATCAAAGCTCAAGATTTTTAATTAAACTGCAAATTAGGTTTTTAAAAAATGTTCAAACATATACCAAATGTCACATAAGATTATTAATTCAAAAATAAAGAGCATGGCGGGGTGTTGCTATTTTCCGAAGCAAATGAAATAAATGGCGCTATTTTGTGGCTGCTTTGCCACTAAGTAATAAGCCAGAGATTCTGGTGCCTGTTATGACATCCTTAATGGTCGCAAACTCAACCAATGTTCTGAGTGTTTTGAAATACGGCACAATGTCTCAACAGCTGCCCAGTTCAAATACCCTAAAGCCTCTCCTAAACTGGAGATTCTCAGAACTGACCAACCAGGTCACCTTCAGACAGGTGACAGCAAAGCGTAGGGAGCATGGGCGAAGGGAAATAATTTCTCAGATGCACAGAATAAAAATACATCTGTTTATAAGTAAAAAAGAAATCTGTGCTTAAGACAAAACCATCACTATGAATTTATCTGCATCACTTTGGTACAACTACCCGCCACGACCAAGCATCCACAGGACCCTGCCCGCAGACTGCTCCACCCAACGCATCCTTACAGCTCACTGGCTCCACCCACACCCGTGTTCCTCTGGCCCTGACAGCCCCTCATGACATCCAAATGTTATGTACATTCATTTTATTTTTAAAACATCATCTTTATGCGACTAAAAATGGAATTTACTCCTGGTAAAGTCAATGTTATACCTCCCCCTTTTAAGCCTTTTGATTGAAGGTTTACAAAAAGATGACAATTTTGGGAAGTCAGATCTCCAATCCTGATCCAGTCAGATAACTGAAAAAAGAAAATAAAATTATGAAAAGCAATATAGTTCCTAATTCTGTAAGTTCAAAACTTTACCTCATTTTTTTTCACCTAAGAAATGTTTGTTTTACAAAACAGTAATAGAGTCACAGATGTAGAAAACAAACCTATGATTACCGGGGGGGAAATGGGGGAGGGATAAATTGGGAGATTGGGATTGACATGTACACACTACTATATATGAAATAGATAATTAATAAAGACCTACTGTATAGCACAGGGAACTCTACTCAATACTCTGTAATGGCCTATATGGGAAAAGAATCTAAAAAAGAGTGGATTTATGTATATGCATAACAACAAAAAAGAAATATTGTTTGTTAAGTGTTCATATAAGGAAATAAGTGGTTCTGGAGAAGTGAATATTCCAGAGAACAAAAATTTAGTCAAAAATTTTATTTAAAAATGTAAATGCTTTTTCCCTAAATAATTACAAATAGATAAAGATATAGAGATTCTGCTTTAGAATAATTTTTAAAATTTTATGGTGAATCAGGATTATCAACATAAACAAAATCATTCTTTTGATCGGCATTTCCAGAGAGTATTACTCAGAACAGAGCTCCATGGGATTCGACAGATATTAGAGGACCAAAAAAAAAAAAAAAAAGCTTTAATTAGTTTTTAGGGCATTCAACATATTAATATTATGGTAACCTTCTTTAAAAGGATTATACTATGTGGTATTTCACAAATTTTAGCAGTAATTTTTTTTCATTTATTTTGAAGAGCATCTTATAAGATACTGTTCCTAGAAATACACTTTGGTAAACGCTTATAGACGTTGTTATAAAAAAGCTATGATGTGAAAGGAAGAGATAAGTGAGGACTCCAACCTCTGAAGCTGCTTGGGTCTATGATTTCCCCAACTGGCTTTCCTGAAAAATGCCTCAATATTCGTTTTCCTTTCGGTGACTGCTCTGTTTCCCACAAAGGCGGGGTACAGTGTGTGATCATGACCCACAGGAGCAGGTAATGGACTGCTTTTCTGAAAAAATGCCAGATCCACTTCTCCCCAGCAGCGCACTCATGCTACTGAGGAGTGACTTTCAGGCAACAGTCTGCAAACGCTACCCCGGCTCTCGCCTCTGGTAGAAGAGGTGAGAACTGCCTCTGCAACTGACCCTTCCTTGACAGGGAGGACAGGTTCTGAAGGACATTGCTCTCCATATCACGACTCCACCATCTCCATCGTCCACCCCCCACCTCACACGGCTGCCCTCCAGGCTCGCAGAGCTCGGCCTGCCAAAAGGCGGCTTCAGCGGCCCTCCTCCACCGACAGTGGCACCAGCGTGTCCATTCCCAGTTCCCCTCACATCTAACTCGGTCTTCTCCACTTACAAATGTTCAGACTCTCAACTTCTGTTGGATTTTTATAACCATCTCCCATCTGGTCTCCTTACTTTCTGTACATCATCTTCATTCTAGTCCCCATTTCTAAAATACAAATCTGAACATGGTTGTTAACAGTTGTTACAGCTCCCAGTTTATAAAGCACTTTCACATACGTGTTCCCACTGAATCTTAAGGCAAGCCTGTAAAAAAAACCTCTGTGCACAGGAAATACGGACAAAGATAATCACAACAGTACTGTTGTTAACAACAAAAATTCAGAAACAACCCAAATCCTGTGACATATTCACACAGTGGAATACTATACAGCAATGAAAATGACTTAACTGTACATAAATTGGGGTGAATATTCATAACATAATATTGAATGAAAAAAGCTAAATCCAAGTTGCTACATATAGCATAACAAGCTTCTTGTGAGTTCATAAACAACTAGAAGTAAACAGTATATTGTTCAGCTTATACACACACATCCATACAAACACAGGTATCCACACACACACACACACACACTTACGATAAAACTATCGAAACAACTATGAAAAGGCAACAGAATAAAACACACGAAGAGGTAAGGCAAAAGAGATAGGCATACAGGCTGGGGAAGAAAAGAACAGAGGGAAAGGAAACCGGCAACAGCATTCTAGTTCTCCAGTTGGATGATGTCATCAAGGTTGTTCATTCTATTATTAATTAACTAATTAATGATTACTAAAAGAGAGCTATGCATAAGCCAAGGACTAGTAGTCCAGTTCAGTTAGCTAAGGTACTTTTAAAGAAGAACAGCAAGAGGGAGGAAGGAAGGAAATCTGTAACACAGGAAGATGTCTCCAGGTGTTAAAGAGGACTTGAAAATGAAGAACACGGAGTAGAACCCTGCTGGTGACAACACACCTAACCGCTGTGTGAGCCTGACACTGAACGCTTTTGGTAGATTGTAATCAGTGGCCCATAGCAAGGCGGTGATTCTCCCAAAGAGAAATCAAGCAGCAGAGATAACCTCAACAGTGCTACCTGCTTTCTCCCCCTGAGCCTGCCAAGACTTGGGAGTTCTGCTTGGGCCTCTCTCCTTGGACCCTAAATCATTCAACCAAGCAAAGTGACACTGGTCGTGTTCATCTCCAGAGGCAACGAAACCTTAAACGTTGCCCATTTCAGTCTTCATATTTTGTTTCAAACAGAATGATGACAAAATACTTTGAACGCCGGGTCTCTGTTCAGGCCAGCCTAAGCCTCCCTTAAGGACCTCAGAGACGCTCACTTTCACTTACTAGGAAACAATAACTCTCTCCAAATTGTGAAGCAAATAGTATAATATTAACTGCAGTCTGGATCTCCCAACACTTCTTCCTCTGTTCAGCTGTCAAGAACACAAGGAGGTTCTCAAGATTCAAGAGCTGATAGGCAGGACATTGCTGATCAACTAAAAGACAGGAAAGGTAAGCAATACTTCAGACCTCCGGGTTTGAGGCTCAAACACATCTGGCTCGAGGAGAAAGTGTCAGGAAGATACGCAGCTCTAACAAACAGCTTCACTCTCTTCACAGGACAGGAAGAAGAACTTACAGATTCCTCTTCCAGACCAGGAAAAGCAAGAGAGACAAGGAGAAGGATGGTAGGTGACCTGGAAAGACTGAGGACCAAGTAAGTGCCCAATGCTAAGTCCAAAACCAACCAGAGCCAGCGAGTGACACCGAGGTGTCAGCAGCTTTTGTTTCTTTTTACCCTGAAATATGCAGAAGTCTCACCAATGATTCAAATCTAAGAGGTTCTGAGCAGCACTGAATAAAAACGGAAAGAAACCACTTCTGTGAAAGATTCGCTTATAAAAAGGAGACCCTTCTTGATGACACGCGTTAGCATCACTAAGTTCACCAGTTCAGTAGAAGTCACAGCCCGTCCTCTGCATCAGGAGAGAACTGTGCCCTCTGACTGTTTTCTGGGAGAGCTCCATCCTTGAGTTCAAAGTTCACTTTTAATGGTTTAAGCTCTTCTTTGTTTTAAAGAACTTTTATTTATTCGCAATAGACAGCCTGACAGGTTCTCTCTGATGTGGAACAGTCAGAAGTCCATAGACTTTGGAATCAGACAGACGTGGGTTCAAATCCTGACTTGATACTTTATCTCTCTGAATCTTAGCTTTGCTCTTCTACAAAATGGACTAGTCACAACCATCTCATGAGGCTGGCTGTTCTGAGTAGTAAATGAGATGATACATGGAAAGTCCCCAGCAGAACAGTGTGTGGAACATGGTTAAGTGCTCAGCAAATGTTAATCATATTCCCAGTGAGTTTACCAAGGTGCAGAAGGAGAAACACACTATGCAAGTTGCTTCCCAAAATCATGCCCCAGCCCTGACCGCTACCCCTTGAGCTTCAGTGCCAGAGCCATAGCTGCCTGTTGACAATCATGCCCTAGACTCTTACACAGCAGAGACCTCAGAACGGGTTAGAATTCATTTTATCCCATTCCTACCAGAAACAGGAAAACAGATTCCAACATGTTACTTAACCTGGCCTCTGTTATCCGCTGGTAATACAAGAACAGGATCTAGGTCATTTACCTCTTCATGCATTTTCCTAGACGCTTTATACTCTGCCACCAGCTCAAACACATGCAAAAGCGAACTGAAACCTGGATCCCCCGGAACTTGTTCATCTCTGCTAACTGAGCATTCTTTTCCTGGTCTGACTCAAGGCCTGTGAACATCCTTGGCCGGGCCTTCTCCCTTATTCTACATCCAACACCGCCACCACCCCTCCCTCGGTCTGCACAAACACACACCCCCGTCCGGTACCAAACCACCATAATTTTGTCTTTTACAAAGCCCGCTGTGCATCCTTTCCTCTCAGTTTCAGCTCCACGATCGAAGGCTGGAAGCTCACCCCTCGCTCTAGCACAAGCTTCCTAACTAGACTCCCCGCCGCGCACCCACTCAATCTGAAACACGCTGCACACCACGCCCGCGTCCACCATCCCACAGCAGTGCTTTGCAGAGACACTTCCAGAAACCTTTCCAATAGCAAGACAGAGCCCCAACTGACTCTTTGGCTCTGACCACATCTAGGGGATAAGATGACAAAGGAGGACCAGAGGAACAACCAAAGAAGTAGGTAGAGGACCCGGGTGGGTACACAGGAAGGTCAAGAGCCTGGGGCAGACACAGATGAAGAGGTAAGAATGACAAGCTTTCCTCTTCAGCCCTGCCCAAAGCCCTCAATCAAGCCACTGTCTCACACCAAAGACCCTGGGGAACCAAGGAGTAAGGAGAACTGATCCCCGGAGGAACACAAGAACACAAGAATCTGTCAAAGAGGGCAAGAGACCAGAGGGTGCACCCAGGCACACAGAAGGCCAAGATTCCACTGAGAGGTTACAAATCACGGGTACCAAGCATGTCCCCAATATTTGTACTGTGTAGTAAGGAAATCCAATACTTGAAATGCCATCCTGGGTGGTTCAAGCAGTCCTTGTGTATCTGGTTCAACTCTTTTTTACCTCTTTATCACTTAAGTGAAGATATTTACTAGGGTAAAATAATAAGTTAATTTCTAGTAAAACGTCTCCATTTAACACCTCCTTTAAGAAAACTGTAGTATTTCCACCAGTCTTAAAGGTTATATATAACATGAAATACTCCAATTTTCCAAAGTTTTGATCTGTTAAATCATTCATTTGCACCTTACAAGTTTTACTATAAATTTACTCCTCAAAATAACAGCTTCCGTGTTAAAGTATGCCTGAAGAGCCTCTCGGTCCTAAATTTCTGTGATTCAGAGATGGGTAGAAACATCCAAGACATAAAAGGTGAAAAAAAGTACTGACCAGGATTCCAGTTAAATGCATAACAAAGTCAGAAATATATGAGTAATGATGAAGTCACTTCAGTGGTTATGGCTCCGAAGAAGCAAACCAAAAAAACAAACAAAAAAAAAACCCTCTTGCTAAAACGTCCATCAAAAAAGTATCTTAATTTCAGGAAGTGAAGATTCAGACAAAAGGGGGGAAGGGGAAACAATGCTGAAACGGCAAATCGACAGATTCACAGCAGTGACAGGCACACAGCCCCGTCATTCGATCGGTATCCACCAGGCATGATCATTTCCAGGCGAGCGGGAGCCCGGTCGCCCGTCCCGGCCGCCCCATCCCCGGCCTCTCCCCCCAGACCCCGTCCCCGGTACACCCCGTCCTCCGCCCCCGTCCCCGGGTCTCCGTCCCCGGTCCCCAGGCCCCATCCCCGGGCCCAGTCCCCGGTCCTGCCGTCCCCCGGCCCCGTCCCCAAGCCCCGCGCCCCAGCCGCCCCATCCCCAGGCCCTACCCCCGTCCCCGGGACCCCGTCCCCGCCCTACCTGCCGGCCTCCGAGCCACAGACGCTGCTCCGACGCGGGGAAGCCCGTCTCGGCCGCGAGGCGCCGCTTCACGTCGCGCACCGTCCAGGTCGCGGGCACCGCCAGCGTCCTGCAGCCCACGCAGCCGGGAAGCACGGTCACCCGGAGCCACCTGTGTGAAGGCAAAGGCCTCAGCGGGCGCCACGTGGGGCCGTGCCCTGGGCCGACCCGCGCTCACCTGTCGCCCATGACTTGTCCTCACCGCCGGCGCTGCCGTGCCCGCACCATGCTCCCGCCGCAGCCCGCGCCTCCCGGCCCGGCCCGCCGACAGGGAGCCAGTGGAGGAAGCCTCGGCCGAGCAGGGGCCGGCAGAGGCGGCGGCGCGCTCCCGGCCGCAAGGGCCCCGGAGGCGCCGCCCGCGGGCACGCGCCCGCCAGGACCGTTAGCTGAGGAGACGCCCGGCCTGCGCGTAAGGCCCACCCGCAGGCCCCGGGCCCCGCCCATCCGAAGGCCCCGCCCCTCATGGACCGTTCCGGAGGAGATGCCCCTCCCGTCAAGCCCCGCGTCTCCCTCACCTTTCCTGGAGGAGACCCTAGACCCACCAGGCCCCGCCCCTTCCTCAGGCCCCGCCCCGCCCATCAGGACTCGACCCGCCTACAGGCTCCACCCCACCCGGATCTGTAGTTGAGAAGCTGCCTGGCCCCGCCCCTCCCTCACGCCCCGCCCCCGCCCGCCATCCCTCCGTCTGCGACAATGCCAGGCAGGGACCGCCTGCAACACTTCGCTGGAAACGCGGGACGCAGGTTTACAGAAGACTTGTGTTTTTCTTGACCGAGTTCAAAAGTGCCAGGACATGCAGAACTAGGCCTGCAGGGCCTACGTCTCCTTCAACCGTAGTGATTTGAGTCTCTGGAAGCATCTCCAAATGAGGTTGACGGTGGCCATTCGGGCACCAGCGGGGAACGAGGCGGCCGCAGAACAGTGTCCCCGCGGATTCGTTTCCTCTTTGTTTTTAAGGTACAAAAGGAGGATCGATGATTCGGTTTCCTGATGGAGTAAGGACTGCCAGCAGGAAAGTGATAGATGAGAATGCACGCGAGCGTATCCTATGACGCGTTAAAACATATGCAACTTATTTTGGCGATATTGTCTTCTGTTGTTGTGGCCCGTTTCCCATCACACCTGCAAGCTCCTTGAAATCAGAAGCACGAGTCTCAGAGTTGATGGAATCGCCCCAGAGTGACTAACGTTGCCTTGTAATTTGAAAGTGTATGTGGCTTGTTGACGCTTCAGAACATGTCAGTCCTTTCTTCCGGCTAAGTCTCTCGTAGGTGTGGAAGAGACACATTGCAAAAAAAAAGGCAACGTCTACTCAGGCAACTCAAAGGCTCTGTCGTGAACAGGTAAACTTGTGTGCTTCTTGTTTAAATACCCTTAATAGAATTAAATTTTAGTGTTGACGCCAAAAATGGTATTAAATACTGTTTTCCAATTTTACCCCCTCCTCCACAGAAAATATTACTCAGAACTCACTATCAGTAATAAAGATACAAAGCACCCTTACAGCTGTTCCATCCCTTCCTTCCAACCGTATTTAAAAGTGAAGTTGCTATAAGTCATGCAGGTTTTTCCCTACTTGGAACAAGTAAGCACGTTCAATCAATTACAGGAGAACGTGCAAATTCAGTATAAAGATCAGGCCAGAAAACCCTAACGGATGAACGTTCACGTTCACTTCTTCAATCAGACGAGGCCATGCAAGCAAGTGCATTAGAATATCAACAAGTGGAAAGACTGTGAGCGCTCAGCCCTCTGCTAAAGTGCCAGGACAAATCTTTCACACCTCAATCCTTTGATAACCCTCAGATCTCTGATTTCCTTAAGGAGCCAGGCAAACAGGGTGTAGTGGCAAAGGAACAAAGGTGCAGAGTGAAGACTCGAGAGACGAAGAAATGACCTGAAGGGAGAGGATTTCACAAGAAGTGAAGCAGATTTGGCTGGGGAAGGAGGCTGATCACAAAAAGCTTTGAACACCTGGAGTTCAAAGTACACTCAGGATATCCTTTAAAGGGTTGGTCAGCATGGGGAATGCAAATCTGGAACTCAGGCGAGGTGTCAAAGCTAAGGATATAGATTAGGGAATCATTCTTTTAATCACTCTGTTAAACCTCTCCTGTGTTCTAGAGGCACACACTTCTAAATTGCAGGAATACAGCAATGAACAAAACAGAGTCCCTATCTCATGCTTACATTTTGAGGAAGAAGACAATAATAAACAAGTGGACAAATGATACATAAATTCACGCTATGAGGTCAGCCAGTTCTGTTTAAGTGAGGGGAAGGTGTTGGGGCAGTGCAAGATGGGACAGGAAAGGCACTCGGATGGTCGCAGAACTTCTTCCTACGAAGTGACAGCAGAGGCCTGGGTGAAACACAGGAAGATGAGCTTATCCAAAGAGAACTTACAAAGGGGGCAGAGAACTGGTGCAGCTCACACTCCCCTCCTCTTTCACCTGCACTTGGTGTCGCTGCCTAATTCTTCCCCCTCTTCCAGTTCTCTCTCTGATCCATGCCCAACCCAACACAAACTCAGATTTGGAATTAGTGTCTCCTGTTACTGGTGGCTTCCCGGGGCCTGGAAATGGTCCTAACACAGAATAGGTGCTCAGTAAATATATACAAAGAAAGGAAGGAAGGACTGAGGGAGGGAGGGAGGAAAAGAGGGAGAGAGGGAAAAGAAGGAATGAATAAATATCTGGAAAATACAGAAAAGTGTAAACTCAAACATTATTCATAATTCTAACACCAACCTTAATACAAACAACAATTTTATACATGGCCATAAATTTAAGGGTTTTTAATATGATGGTAATTATACCATGAACACATAGTTTTCAATGTTTTTATCACTGTGTAAATCTCATTTCTAGTAACTGCCTAACTTTCCATTGAGAAGAAATATCTTAGGCTACTTAACCCGATGAATAAGTATGGTAGTTTAATTTTTAATAAGTATGGGTATTTTAATTTTTCAAAAGTGCACAGACTTCGTAACTGTTGAATATCTGTTCGTGAAACGTCACCATTACGTATGATAAGAAGGAAATCTGCAAAATGTATTCTAAGAAGTGTTGAGTAGAGCCTTATATTCATTCTGTAGGAACCTATTATCAAATGCAGAACAGCAAGAAGCCGAAGCTTTAGTCCTTTCTTTTAGAACGAGTCCAAATCAGTAAGATAGGAGGGGGTCATGGGACCACCCTCTGAGCCTGTTTCAGTTATAGAGACGGGCAAATGAAGCTGTTTTATTGGACAAGCTGGAGTCAGCAGGACGCAGAGAACAATGTTATTCCTACTCATGACCCCTGTTTTAACTTGCCCTGGTGCTTTCTCTCTCTTTCCCTGGATGACGTAATCTGGCATTGCATGGGCCCCAGCTTCCCCATCACTCTTAGATGATGAAAATCTTCCAGTCCCTAATATGGACACGTTTTAGTAACTGAAAATCCTATCCAGGGTAATCATCAAAATGCCAGTCCAATCCAGGGCAAAAACTCTTAAATTTTTATTCTGGTCCATTTGCAATCTCACACTGCAGTTTAGAAGCATAGCTCCAGGCTCAGGTTAACTTCCCCTGAAACAATGCTTTGTGATTTCACAAACTGGTATGCGCCTGATAGCATATCTTTGATCAGAGGGAAACAATTAATTAGCCCCTTCTGGAAAATGTTCTCCACTTACACAAAGACAAAAGTATAACAAATCATTATTCCTGTTTCATGAGTCAGCACAAGGCTGTTTAGCTTGGAAATAAAAAGATGAGGACATTGCGGGCATGCCATTCAGTGAAGTCTTTAAGAATAAGTCAAACCGTAAACGAAACAGGGAGAGGAAAAAGATCTCTAAGGGAGAGAAAACAGCACCTGCAAATCATGGAGTCAAAAATAGCAATAAAGCTGAGGAACTTCTAATAGTTCCCTACGAAAAGGTCAGAGGGCAAAATTCGTGCTGGGGCATAAAAAATATGACCACGCGGTCATGAAGTCTCTATGCCACATATGGAGTGACTGGAGGGGATGGGGAACCCCTTTCAGATTTTAATCAGGTTAGGCGATCATAGCTACATTTTACAAAGATTCCTCAGGCAGCAGAACTGAGGGTGACTTAAGGAGACAAGACTTAAACTAGGAACAAAACCAAGGGAAAAATTGTATCCATGAGATTAAGTAAAAAGCTTCAAAAAGGGCGTCAGCAATGCCAAGTAGCTGAAGTGCCCATAGGACCTGACACCAGGGAGGCCATTGTTGACTTAGTTCTTTGCTCCAAAGCCTACAAGAATTTGTAGGATCCAGGGTCAAGCTATTCAGCGTGGCATACAAGGCTCATCACAGCTGAGCACCAATCAACCTTCTCAGAGTCTTCTCAGGCCACCCTGCCAACCATATTATAGCCTGTGTCCGAGACCAGCTGATACTAATATGTAACATTCATGGAATACTCACTACGTGCCAGGCACCTACTAAAAACCTTCTGTGATTCAGCTCATTTGATCTTTCCAACTATGCCGTGAAGTACATAAAAACCTCAACTGTCAGGTAAGGAAAATGAAACTAAATATCTTACTTACAGATCTACAGCTATAAATGGGAAAGCCAGAATTTGAACCCAGGTCGTGCAACTCCAAAGCCCCAGCACTGTTCAGTGTTAAACTACAATATTTATAAAATGCAGTCACTTCACTTTGCCTGGCTCTCCTCGTGGGCTCCACCTGCGTTGTCCCACCTGCCTGCATCCTCTACCCACCCCTCTCCACCTGAGAAGTCCCTAAGTCATAGTCCTAGAATCACCACTTCTCAAAGCTTTCCTCAACCCTTCCAGGCTGCTTCCTTCTGTATAATCTGAACATTGTACATTCACATTGGTGCTATAGCGCTGATCACATTTTTATTAATCATATTTCATTTCTATTCATTGCAATGCATTTTTCCTTGAATCTTAAGGGCCAGCACACAGAATTATTCAACAAATGTTACTCAGGCGTTTGGGGTTAAATGAATGACTGCATATAGGTGGATATTCACTCCACTCCTAAGATCAGTCAATAAGGTTTCATTTTGGTTTTTACTTCTGTTCAAAATGCTTTTGGCTGCAAGTAACTGACTACCTGACTAGCAGTAGCTAAACTGATAAGGGTTTGTTTTTCTCTCACGTGCAGAGGAAGACTGCTCTTCTGCAGTGTCAGGACCAGCACCCCAGTGACGTGGGGACCTTCTCTCCTTCTCATAAAATGGCTAATACAGCTCCAATATGTCCATATTCAGTGTAGGAAGAAGGAAGAGGGAAGACACCTGTCCTGTCTGTGTTATGGGAAAAGAAGAATTTTCCCAGCAGACTTCTATTTCTCTCTCATTAGCCAGAACTTTATCACATGGCCACCTCATAGCTGCTAGGAAGGAAGGAAAGTGAACACAGTTGTCTCTCGGTATAAGGAGCAGGAGGGAGGGGGGATTGGTTCCACGACCCCCGTGGTTTCCAAAATCCTTAGATGCTCAAGTCCCTTATATAAAACGCCATAATATCTGCATATAACCTACACACATCCGCGTACTTTGAATCACCTACAGGTTACGTATAATACCTACTACGATGTAAATGCTCTGTAAGCAGTTGCCGGCTCATGGCAAATTCACGTTTTGCTTTTTGGAACTTTCTGGATATGGAGTTTCCACAGGTTTATTTAGCTCTTCAAGCCTCCATAGTAGGTTCCAGCAAGATCGTAGGGATTTGTGAGTGATCACTGGATCAGCCCACAGCATTGCTCTAATCTACATGGAAAATTGTGTTTAAATAATCTGCAGAAATCTTAGAAAACAGTGCAACTGATAAGATTTGAAAAGATGCCGTGTAGTAACATATCAAGGTACATTTTTCTGAAGGATGGGGGAGGGGTGATATTGCATGCAAGTAATCTTTCTTGGCCTTGGGATGGGAATTTGGGCAGATCCTATGATTTTTTTGCTCACTCTAATATAATGGCAGTCCTGAGGTCACTTTAAGTTATTTCAATTCTATGATTGGAAGAAGTTCAGCCAAAATCATTACATAAAAATTCAATCCTCATTCGAAGGTCAGTTTTCTCCTCACTGAAGCCATCACCACCCCACACTAAGGCGGGTGGTCAGAGCCTTCCTAGAGGGAAGGGGTGGGGGTGGGGGCGGTTCTCCTCTCTCCTTGTTCCCCCAAATAGTCAGCTGCGATTGAGCCCACACAGGCCAAAGCCCTGAGACAGGAAAGGAAAGAGGGTGGTCTGTTCCTACTTGGCTGGGTGGACCTGAGCCCTGTGGGCCTGGCAGGTGATTGCGGTCACCCTTTCTCTTCCTTACCCCTGTGTTACTGAGCCTCTGTGTTTGATAAACCTCCCCCCGTTCCTGCTTTCCATCAGATCGCCTGACCTTGAAGGAGCATGGGAAGTCCACCGTCCTGAGTCAGACTTGCTGGTTTCCACTCGTTTTGTCTCCATGCTTTCCTGGGGCATCCAGCACCTGCCCTCTGCCTGCCACAGCCTCCACTGCCGGTGAATATCCTAAAAACACTGAGTTGGACCCTTTAAAAGGTGCATTTTATGGTATGTGAATTATATCTAAAAATAGTAACATTGTAGTTGATGCGAAGGCAAAGGCATTCCCTGTACCACAGTGTGTAGAGCCCCTCTGGGCACAAACGTTTGTGAATGTGGCTACTTTGACTTTTCTGGTGAGTCCAGTGGTTTAGTCTATTTAACCATCTTCTTAAGATGCTCTGAGTCTTTTTCCAGAATGTTCGGAACTGACATCTTTGCCCTCAGATACATACAGGAACAGAATGAAATACAAACTCCTTAGAAGGACATTCAAGTTCTACTTTGTCACGCTCATCTCTCACGCCCCGCCCTCGCCCCAATTTACTCTCCCCCAGCCCTCCCACCTACCCTTCTGGGCTGTGCTACAGCCTCATGAAATTAACTCCCCAGCTCTCTCACGTGGTCCTTGCCTGTATTCCCCTTCCTTCCCTGATGTCCACTCCTCCTTCAGATGCACCCCAAGTATCCTTCGCTGGGAAGCCTGGTGCTCACCTTCTAGATGACTTCCCCCATGGAACCCACAACTCCACCATCAAAGCCTTACGCACAGTGATCCTTTGCACGGAGGATCTGGGCTTCAACCAGTGAGGCAGAGCTTATCTGGCAAGCCACATTCAATACAACAAGCCAGACAAGTGACAGAACTTCCCTTCTCTTTGTGCCAATGGAGACACGGTGCCTTAACTTTTTTTTTTTTTTGAAATAACTTTGATTTTATTTGTAATTGTATATATTTGCTTATAACTTTGACAAAGAACATCAAAGAATTTGGCACTGAAATCTCATATTGCCGTGATTAAAAGGAACCTGAGAGCTTGGATAAGGGCAGGGTTAATAATAATGATTTGACTATGATATCTTATCCCTGAATGCTTTTGACATATTTTATAGTGTTCTTTAAAAGCTCAGTAAATATAGTATGGGATCCTGGATTGGTCCTGGAATGGAAAATGATACTAGTGGATAACTAGTGATTACAAATAAAGTCTGGGATTTAGTTAATGATAATGTCCTAATGTTGTATCAGCTAGAACTCTTGTGATTGAAAGTAACTGAGGCTCAACTCAGTGTACAAGGAAAATGGAACACTCGTGAGTTTATCTCAAATTAGACTTGGTATGGTACAAACTTCTTTCTCTCTATTCTGCTCCTCTCTCTGTCTCTCTCTCCTCTGGATCCCTCTATGTTGCTCTAAAAGAAAACCTGTGTACTTCACTAAGATGCCACTGTTAGCCCCAACCAGTTATCTACTTAACATTCCAAGTGGAGGAAATGTATGCTTCCCTCTCCAATATCTATGTATGAAAAGTGCTAAAGAGCTAAAATCTATTTTAGTTATTTATTCACCGTTGAAATGATTACTAAGCCTGTTCATCTTGGCCATCCAAACTCATGTGATCAAATAAGAATCAATCAACTACAGGGGAAAAAACTGTCTTCAGAAAACTGAATCTATGCAGTCATGTCACCAACATGTATGATCTCAAACAGGATAGGGCTTCTTTGCTACATGATCCCATGGCATCCTGCATATTCCTCAGTGAAATTATTCTAACTCATCGCAAGTCCGCCTTCCTCATAAGATCATCTTTGGTGACTTGAGTTATGAAATATTGCCTTACTCATCTTTCTATCTCCATGTTTATCTGATGTTAGTAACTACAAAATATTTGATGAAAGGAGACAGAAAATAAATCAATCTGATGCAGGTAAGAAAAATAACTGGAGTTAGCACAGAATATGTTAATATTCGTTTTTGTTTTTTGGCATTTAAGCAAAATTAATTTTGTTTAATGGAGGCGTTAGATTTTAGTCCATGCCTCTGTTTGTTTCTCTGAGGTGTAAGTGACATGTAATATTAGTTTCAGGTGTACAACATAATGATTGACTCTTTGTATATATTGTAAAATGATCACCGCAATAAGTCTAGTTAACATCTATCACTACACATAGTTACAATTTTTTTCTTGTGATGAGAACTTTTAAGATCTACTCTTAGCAACTTTCAAATATACATACAGTGTTATTAACTGTAGTCACCATGCTGTACCTTAAATCCCCATGGCTTATTTATTTTATAAAGATGCTCATTTTTAACATAGCTCCTAGATGCTAGCTTTTCCCATCTTCTTCTTTTTTTTTTTTTTAAAGTATTATCCATTTAACTTGAAGGTGAGGTTCTAGACTCAGCATTTTCACATAATGAATGAGAATCCACTGGAGCATCTGGTTTCTAGCCAACACGTGAAAGAAATCCAGCAAGGCTCTTTAAACCCCATTCAGGATGGGAGTCAGGGTGGCCCAGGAAGCCTGAATGATCATCTCAGATTCTCACTTATTCTTCCCTTCTACACAAGGAAGGAAGATGGAGATAGACGAGACGGTGCCTTAACTTTTATTTTTAGTTCCATTAAACATGCTTTGGAAAATGATGTCATGTTTCTGAATGAACATTCCTCCCTTTCCTCCTTCCAAAGAGGGACTACGAATTCCCTAAACTGCTGTAAAAGTTTTGAGAAAATAGGATTGTATAGACTTTACATGATGCTTTTGAATCTATTGTTAATGTGAATGCGAGGTAGTTGTTTGGTTGCCAAAAATCCTAGATGATTCAAAGATAGCTTTGCCAAAGAGAAATTAACCAGAAAGGGCCTTATGTGTAGTCATGGTTATACACAGCAATGGGGTAATACGAAAGAACTTTGCATTAGAAAGGAAAACAGTGACTCAGGCCCTCAGAGTTTGTAAAGGTGACACATCTTGAGCCATATTAGCCATTTCAGGGAATAATAAAACCACATGTGGTTCCTGAATTCCTCTTCCATTTATGACGACCTTGATTAAACATCCTCTTGGAATGCTTTATAGAAAATACGGAGATAGAGTGAGCTACTATAGCAGTATGTTCATTAAAATAAATGTACTGCATGTTAATAATTAGAGTGTTTTAATGGAGTCTCGGCCCTAGACACAATGGTAGGAAACTTACGACATAAACCTATAAAACACTCCATCATAAAACTGATTAAATTGAACATAAAAAACGGAAATGGTATGAGCAACAAATACCATAATACACTCTAATGCACTTCTTCCTTTTTTCTGTTTCTTCCAGCTATCGATATTGTGCTTTTCTTTTAGGAAGTTAATAAGTTTCCTTCTGTTTTGTCCTTTATTTGCACAAGTTGCTTTTCTTCACTTTCCACCTGTCTCCATCCTCCACCCCTTGTGTGGAGGTGAACTGATGGTCAGACCCAACCCCCCCTGCAGCCCCGCTCTCACACCTTTCCATAGGAGGGATGTCACCGCTCCGAGCTCACTTCCTCACCTGTACGACCCTTCCTCAGGGTTACGGTGAGGTGAAAAGGGCTGTCGCTGACCTGGGAGGGTCGCATTTATTCATACAATAAAAATGCGTGACAGGGCTTCCCTGGTGGCGCAGCGGTTGAGAGTCCGCCTGCCGATGCAGGGGACGCGGGTTCGTGCCCCGGTCCGGGAAGATCCCACATGCCGCGGAGCGGCTGGGCCCGTGAGCCATGGCCGCTGAGCCTGCGCGTCCGGAGCCTGTGCTCCGCAACGGGAGAGGCCACAGCGGTGAGAGGCCCGCGTGCCGCAAAAAAAAAAAAAAAAAAAAAAAAAAAATGAAAGGGAAAGTGCTAACATAAAGGAAAGCGCCTGAGCGTCACGGTGTTGTCTTCCATGAAAGGTTTTCTTGGATGAGCACGGCAGCCTCAAGTTCCCGTCAGGAAAGAGACTGCCCTCTTGGTTGATTCTGTGTCTGGACTGAGTTCTGGTTCTTCCTTTTCCTGCTTCATCGTCTTTGCTCCCAAGCGTGCCCAAGGTCAGCTCCCATCAGCTCCATCCCTCACGCCGTCCTGGATCTGCATCCCTGCCAGGCACATCCCCCCTGCTCACGAGGAGTCCCACTCCAAAGTGCCCTGGGATTCCCTTCAGGTGCGTTTCCCTGTGTCCGTGTGTGTTTAGAAATAGAAATTATTTTTCTTTCGTCTCTTTAAACCTTCTTCGGAGAAGACCACGCACACGGGCTAACTCTCAACAAGACGTATCCCTCTCGATGCCACGGCACAGTCTCCTCTGATCCCCACTTGCTTCTTCCAGCAGGAAGGCAGTGCAGCCTATTCCTGTCTCCCAAGAATATTTCTGTTGCTGTGTGGGCACTAGGTTCAGAGTTTGGGAAGGTGAGTCACCTAACCGCCTCTGAGATCGTATCACAGAGACCACTGTTCACTTAAAGCAGTCATTGGGATGGTGAGAAATTCAAAACCACCCATAATAATACCTGCCATAATGAAACGCTTACTGGGCACCAAACACTTCTAATTTAATCTTCCCTAAAATCCTATGAGGCTTTTTCTTTTTTTTTTTTTTTTTTTGCGGTACACGGGCCTCTCACTGTTGTGGCCTCTCCTGTTGCGGAGCACAGGCTCCGACGTGCAGGCTCAGCGGCCATGGCTCACGGGCCCAGCCCCTCCGCGGCATGTGGGATCTTCCCGGACCGGGGCACGAACCCGTGTCCCCTGCATCGGCAGGTGGACTCTCAACCACTGCGCCACCAGGGAAGCCCTATGAGGCATTTTTATTTCTATTTTACAGATTTTTTTAAAAAGAGATTCAGAAAGGTTATAACTTCCCCAGACCACACACAGGGCCCAGATCTAACCCCACTCCGTGCAAACCCATACCCTGTCCATACCCCCATATGGGTTTGTTATTGGTGCTAATAGAGATGTTTATATCCTGGGGAAAACATGACTCCAGGGTACATGTTATACTGTTCAAATAAGAGAATGGTTTTCATGTATAAAAATTGCTGTGGCTCCAGAGACAGATTTGGGGTTCACTCTAAGGAAAAATACTCCACCGATTAGAACAATACTCATTTGTATTCGTTTATCCCCAACCACATGCTGAATCTTTCACACCCACTGTCATATTTCATTCCCAGGTAAATCTACAAAGAAGACATTATCAACCACATTTATAAACCAGGATTCAGGACCCAGAGATGGCAAGTAATTTGTCTAAGATTTCCTTACAAATGCCAAGTGTCAATACTGGAACCCAGGTTTCCATTCAACTTCCTTATTCTATGCTGCTCCCCAGAATTGAAGTAAAGGGGAAACACTTTGCTTGAGATTCTAAAAATCTCACACAGTCAGCATGCTTTAGGGATAAAAGTGCCCTAAAATCTCTCCTAAGAGCTAACTACGATCTTGTGTTTTCAAGCACATGGCAATTTTATAGTCTGGCTGGATGTAGGCGGCACAAAAGCCCTCACACACGTGCTGGAAAACACTTTTGAATGAATATGGTAAAGTCAGACAAAGACAAATATCATAGGATACCACTTATATGTGGAATCTAAAAAAATGGTCCAAATGAACTTATTTACAAGACAGACATAGAGTCACAGATGTGGAAAACAAACCTATGGTTACCGGGGGAAAAGCAGGGGGAGAAATAAACTGGGAGATTGGGATTGACATAGACACACTGCTATATATAAAATAGATAACTAATAAGGACATACTGTATAGCACAGGGAACTCTACTCAGTATTCTGTAATGGCCTATATGGGAAAAGAATCTAAAAAAGGGTGGATATATGTATATGCATAACTGATGCACTTTGCTGTACATCTGAAACTAACACAACATTGTAAATCAACTACAGTTCAATAAAAATTAAAGATAAATAAGTAAATAAATGTGATAAATATATAAGCATGAATTACAGAATAGAGATATAGACAGATCTACATGTCTATAGAGATATAGACAGCAAACGGTGAGATTTCACAATTCACTAGTTCTGTTCAGTTAATTATGGCCAATTGAGTTACTTGTGTAAAAATACACTCCCCTATGTTTAGTTGTTAAGCAGTGTCTCAGATAGAATCCCTAGACCATAATTTGATTAAACTAACATCCTTTGGATCAGAAGTATTTGAGAAATGAATTTATGAAAAATGGAATCTTTTTTATTTTGTCGTATTTTATTTTTAATATTTCTTGCTTACATTCATTAAAGATTTTTAAAAATAGAAAAACATGTTCTTATTTATCTAATGTCTAAATATTTGGACTTGGAGTAATAATGTCAATGAATGATCACTTCAAAAGCTGACCATTGTTTTATCTCTGTGCAGAGTCAGCGCCACAGTAACTTGAAAATATGAATCATAGAGACTGTGTCCACAAAATTACAGATCTGTGAACTTGTGGAAAACAGTGTTCTGTTTTTTTCCCTTTGCTTTATATAAAACGAGGAGCATGCTACAGCCTTCTTACACGGAAGGGTTTATTAACAGCTTCATGCATTTGCTGTTTGGAGAACAATGATAGTAGTTGGCAGGCAACCACTACTGGAGGGGACACAAAGGAAATGCTAGTTAAAAATAGGTCAAGAGAGCTTTTTAAGGAAAATTGGGAATGAATCCATAAAAAAACAAAATGACTGAATTTTACATGATTACTGCAATTGAACAGACGCTTCATCTGTTAAAATCCTACATTTTTGCTCATTTCCCGAACCATTTCAAATTTTCTCTTGATAGGATTTTATTGGATAAACTAGATAGTTATAAAATGGAAAAAGAAGATGTCTATTTACTGACTGCTTCTAAAAATGAATATTTCTGAAGCACCAGGGACAAAATTTTTAAATAGAGAAAGGGTAGAATAATATTCAAATGTACAGTTTTTCTTTCAGAATTCACCCAAATCTAAATCTAAACAAACCGTATGATTGTTCACTATTTCCATAATCTTTACAACTATAATGGCTAAGTAATTTACATTAAAAACTCATCAATGGAAAACTATTAAGGGCAACTGAATGTAGTTCAGAAAACACATAATGTCCCTAGCAAAGAAAGTTATATGTGTATTTGTCTTGTAAGCCTTTGGTCACTTTCTTGCTTTCTAAATATTTTCCCTTTTTGGTTAAATAATCTGAAGATATTATAGATGCAAAACAAATATTCCAAGAAAGAAATGCTGGTCATTCTCTGCAAACCCTCTCCTTACACATCCAGTCGGCCACTGTGTCGAAGTGCTCAGTCCTGATCAACACCTTTTGAGTCTGGCGCCTTAGACCGCTCGGCCATCCTGACACGACTGATCAACACCTTTTGAATCCAGTCCCTCCATCTGTTCCTGTTGGTTCAGGCCCTTACCCTCTTTTACTCAGACCACTAGGTCAGGGTCCCAGCTCTTCTCACTGCCCCAAATCGTTTCCCCTCCGACTAATCCTTCCTGTTGCCACCGAGTTGATCTATAATGAAGTACGACTGAGCCTTTCCCCAGCATAACAACACTCAGTGCTTCAAGTTCAAAGGCTTCAGAGACAGGCTCACCTTTCCTGCCTTGTCCCGCCCTCCTTCCTGCGCATCCTCCCAGAGCCCTGCAGCCATGCTCATATCGGGGTACCTTTTTTGCACATTTCCCTGGACATTCTGTTTTAAAGATGTTAAAGTGGGGGAAAAAAAGCACCAACAGCTAGGCACGGCTTAACCAGTCAACTGAGTGGACGCAGAAGGTTGAGACAACTCAATCCAGGGAGAATCCATGCTATGAATTGAAAGAATAGGCTAATCCTAACCTAACCCTTTGAGCAGCCTTCACTAAATAACTGTAAGTAAATTGGGTAACATTCATGGTATTTACTCTAAAAATGTATGGTCAAAATTTCCTGTTCCAGAATAGGGAACAAGGGTTCTTAATTATCTCTTATTGTAACATGACCTATGGATCCAAAGAATATGATGAGGTACTATTAGTAAAGTGCAGACGTAGAGATGGCCGTCCCAGTGTTTGCCTTTTTTCAGTGGCTGTGAGCAGTGGACAGAGAAGCCATCAGTTGCCTCCTCCGTACTTAACACGGTATCTGCAAGACACGCGTCCTCCTTGCAAACCTTCTCTCCTCTTCTCCTGGGGCTCGACTGAAGTTTTAAGCTAAGCCCTCCCTAGTTAAAAATAAAGGTATGGTAAACGTGTGTGACGGGTCTGTAGCACATCACTGTCTTTTAAAAAACACATTTGCCTTCACCTTTCTCCATGCAGGTGAAAGGAACAAATTAAATACTGCCTGAAATCCATTCATTCGGGACTCTGCACTCCACCACCACTTCCTTGCAACGTCAGAACAGTCAACTCCTTTCTGTTTTTTTCCCTTTTGTGGGCAGTGGGGAGCAGGTAGCACTTTAACGTTACGTCAAAATGTCAAATGGTTTAGCTGTGCCTTCAGAGGCGAGATGTCACAATCATATGCAATCACTTATACAGCTTTTCTGTCTTTTATATTTTCTACGATTGTTCTAGGGATTTTGTATTTTCCTATTCACTCTTTGAGGGCTTTTTCCACAGAACCTACTTACTTGGTCTAGGAGGTGCTGCAGCTTTCAGATTGAGTTTGCCTCGGAAAAGAATTAGCGTTTTGTTTCTGTACTGTTTTTCGATGGCTACTGCTTTCAATCATAACAGACTAGAAATGAGAACCATTTATATTAAAGTTTCACATATAAATGGTTTTGCCTACTGCTTAATTTAAAAAAATCATCTCGAGTCAATTTTTTTTTTTTTTTTTTTTTTTTTTTTTGCGGTACGTGGGCCTCTCACTGTTGTGGCCTCTCCCGTCGCGGAGCACAGGCTCCGGACGCGCAGGCTCAGCGGCCATGGCTCACGGGCCCAGCCGCTCCGCGGCATGTGGCACCTTCCCGGACCGGGGCACGAACCCGCGTCCCCCGGCAGGCAGACTCTCAACCACTGCGCCACCAGGGAAGCCCTCGAGTCAATTTGACTCTATGCTATCACTTCTCTATGAGATTCCTTCCCCCAGCACCCCTCCCCAGGAGATTCAGTAAATGAGGTAATTTAAAATCCTGTTTCATGCTGGGTAATAAGTTAACTTTCTACTATTCTGAAGAAGAAGCTATAGCTGATTTTTCAGCGAAGGGGACCTTCCTAAGCAGTGTGTAAAGGGCAATGATTCCAACTGCCGTGAATGGTAAATAACACATGTGTTTCTATGGCTGTGACTGTTCCCCTTCTCCCATCTGTGCCTTCCGGTGACTGCACCGAACTTGCCGCGGCTCCGCACACGAGTCCCTCCTTCCCCCAGAGGAAACTGCCTGGAGCGGAGCAGCCCTTGGGGCTCCTCGGAGGACCACCCTGCAGGTTAAGAAGTGCCCCCCGACACAGCTGTACACCCAGGGCCCTGCCACGAAGACCAGGGAAAAACAAGACGTCTAAGGGTTCCGCTTTAACACACCGACGCAAAGAAAAAGAGGGTCGTGAACAGATGTGGTGGATTTCAATCATCACTGAATCTGCCCATTGGCTATATGGATGTTCATTGTAATAGATCCCCCTACTTCTGTGGATGCCTGAAATTTCTCATGGTAAAATTTTTATCACAAGGTAGAGGGGTACCAAGGGCAAGCACAGGATTTCTGTCAATTCCAGGTAAGGAGGGTGAAAGCCCAAGCACCCCTTCACATACACCAATACTTTCCCTTTGCCCCATGGGCCCACTCTCCACCCTGCTCTGGGCCCCTGGCCAGAAATCCCCACCACCAACCAAGAAGGACAAGAAAGACGGGTTTGCAACTGCTCATTAGGCTGGGGTGGTGGTGGCAGCACCGTTCCTGGGGCGCCTGCGTGATGACAGATGCTCTGGACTGTGGGTGAGCCATCAGGGCTGGTTTCTGGAGGATGGAGGGATGAGAGCAATGGTGCCCTTTTCCACATCAGGTACTACACAAGTGTCTTACATTCACGGTCTCTGATCTAACATTATTATAGGCATTATCTTCCCCATATTATGAAAAGAAGTGACTTACTCAAGGCTCCATGACTAGTAAACGGGATTCAAACCAAGTTATATCTGGCTCAAAAGTTTATACTCTTCCCATTACACAATTTGTTTTCTCCTAAAGGAGCTGGGAGGGTGCTTGTTGAGTTGGTCTTGTTGTGTTTGGATGCAGAGGTAGGTGTCTAAGGAAGAGAGGAAAGAGAAGACACAGAAGGGACAGGATGGGAAACATCCTCCCCTCTCTGGCCACACACGAAAGGCCGGTTTGGAGCCTATGAGGACAGAAGGTGAAGGACCAGTGCCCTGAAATACTGAATGGGAATAAGTCCATGCAGCACTGCCTCTTTCCTAGGAAACAAAATCAGCACGGGCTTGAGGAGAAGCCATTCCTCTTCCCGACCTACCATCCACAGGTGGCAGTCACTTTGGTCCCAAGGGTTCCATCGAGATAAAGTCTTACTGAGGCACCAGCTGCAGGGGTCATGACAAGTGCCCTTGACCAAGAGGCTCAAGTGGAAAGAATGTGAGCAAATTCGTGCCTGGGCCCATAGGAGATGTCACCGCTTGGAGGACACCCAGATGTAGCTGGGGAGGAATTTAAGCCAACAAGAAGAGCATGGAGGTTAAGGTCTTCCAACAGGTGAAGATCTGAAGCCATGGAGACATGGGTGTAAATATTAATTGACCTTATTTATACTCGCAAGCTATTGGAACCTAGGAGGTGCGGAATAATTGCTAATCCACTGTTCCTTCTTTGGACTCTACCTCCCTGGCTCTATTCCGGGGTTACTGCCACCAAATCCATGACTCCATCAGAAGTCAGGGCTGGCAGGGTTGCTTCGCCCTCTACTGCGCACCTGCTCTTCCCTGTCTGGGCTTAGTTTTCATACAATTGGACTCAGCTTATCTGCCTGCTCTCCTGAAGACTGGCCTCTGCTCTCTCATCTGAATCTTTGTTACTTCGATTATGGGATAGTAGGAAATAAATATTTGGTCTTTGCCTCTGGGTCCTGGCACAGAGCTCCTAAAACTCTCGGCATTTCCTGAGTGATACGAGTGTTTTCTGTATGCTGATGGCAGGGCCCCCAAATAGCCTCAGATGGGGGTGGGGAGGGGAGATGGTCACCCCAGGAACCAACCACATGATTAGAGGGTAGGAACTTTCTGACCCGTTCTGATCTCCAGGGAGGGGAGATAGACTAGAGATCGACTTCAACCACCAACAGCCAATGATTTAATCAATCGCGCCAACATGATGACACTTAGCTGGGAACTCTGGAACGACCACCAAGCTGCAGGAGTTTCCAGGCTGGTAAGCACATGGAGGTGCTGGGAGGGGACGTGCACCTGGAGAGGGCCCGGGAGCTCTGCACACCTGCTGCCCCCAAATCTTGACCTATGCATCTCTGCCATGAGCTGTTCCTGAGTTGTATTCTTTATAATAAACTGTAGTCATAAGTAAAGAGCTTTCTGGGTTCTGAGTCAATCTAGTGAATTACTGAACCTGAGGGCGGGGGTCCTGGGAATCCCTGAATTTGTAGTGGGGGTAGCCCGGGGATCCCGTCCCTGCTGGCACCTCGAGTGAAGGCAATCCCGCAGGACTGAACCTGTAACCGTGGGGTCTGTGCTAACTCTGGGTCGTTAGTGTTGGAATCAACTTGAATTGCTGGACACCCAGGAGGTACTGGAGAGTTAGGGAACCGATGGTTGTTGGAAAGATCCTCATCAGGTTGTCGACATTCATCTTAAACGACATTCCAACACTGCCAGGTGGTCAGGACTTTCTCCCAGCCTCCCTGGACAGACTGACACATGAACCAGCATAGTGCCGTCAGGTAAGGGCCTCCTACACACAGCCCTCCTGGCCAGAACTGCCGTCATCTCTCACCTGGGTTGTGACAGCAAACCATAATGGGTTTCCCCGCCTCTACCCCTGCCCTTCACACAGCAGCTAGAGGGACACTTTTACAAAGTAAGTCAGACCGTGTCAACCCCCTGCAGTGGGTTTCCATCCCCTTCACAGCTTCCTCTTCAACCATGACTTCGACTCCCTGGCCCTCAGTCCCTCCCCACCAGCACACCAGTCTCCTCCCTGTTCTTGGAACGTGCCAAGCAGTGCCCACCTACGGGATCTGCACGTGCTCCCCTGTCTGGAACATTCTTCCCCTAAATAGCTTATGACTAATTCACTCACCTCCTTCAAGTGTTTGCTCAAATTTCATCTCCAAGAGGTCTTTCCTGAGCATCCTATTTAAAACTGTGACACACGTTCCTACGACACCCCATCGCACTCCCACCTCCTTTTCCTGCCCACTGTTCCTTTTGTTCCATTGCATGAGGTACCATATAATTTAGTTATGTATTATGTTTACTGTGTACTGTCTTCCTCTGTTAGAAAGGAAAAGTCACAAAAGTCGGTATCTACATCCATTTCATTCCCTTACATATTCTAAAGACCAGGCATAATAAATGCCCAACACGTGTTAGTTGAATGAATGACTTTAAGGACAGAGCTTTTGTAGCGAGCAGAACTCTATGGGGTCTTCCCGGAACAGACCACCCCCACCAAGTCCCCTGCCTGCCTCTTGTCTGTAGAAAAACTATAGCCTCCTGGGCCTTCCCTGAGTTCCAAAGAGTAAATTTAATCAGAGAAGTGAGAAAACGCAGAAGGAAAGGAAAACGGTCAAGCAAGACAAAATAATAATAGTTTAGCCATTAAACCAAGTCAAGGACCTTTAGCTCCTCCTCCAGGGCTACAGATGATATTCTGAGCCATGTCCTTTGAGCTGTTTTGCAGATACTGAAATCCCCACCAGTTAACTGCATGCTGCCCACAAGCATGGAGACCCCAGACCAGTTGGAACCAGAAGGTTGATGATGTTGACTCCCAATCACTTCACCACCAACCAATCAGAAGCAGGTCCACGAGCTGATCACGCCCTCCACAAGCCCTCTCCCTCCCCCTGTCTTTAAAAGGCCTTCCCTGAAAGCCATCGGGGAGTTTGGGTCTTTTGAGCGTTGAGCTGCCTGTTCTCCTTGCTTGGGGCCTGCAATAAAGGCTGCACGTTTCCTTCACCACAACTGCGGGGTCAGTACGCTGGCTTTACGACGTGTGGGCGAGCGGACCCAAGTTTGGATGGGTAACAGTTTGTCTGGAGGATCCTAATTGAAAGGGCTGCACTGCCATCCCCTGGTTGGATGGACACTCGACACCTTGGATGGACCCTGCAGGAAGATAGCACTGGTCCAGTTGTGGCCGGGCTTGAACCTGACAAGGGCTCTCCACTGGGCCAAACTTCAGAAGGCTCCTCTGAGCCCTCTTTTCAGCTAGGCCTTGTCCTCAGGCTCTGTCTTTGAACTGCATAGCCCAGTTTTAGCAAGAATCCTGCTGTAGTTTAGCAAGAGTCTCCTCACCCTTGAGATCTGATTAACCCCCGCAGCTAACCAAAGTCCTCCTCCCGAGCCTGGATACCTTATCACCCTGGCCTGCCTTCAGCAAGTATCCTGTCAAACCAGTTTAGCTGGTTCCCCACCCTGGATGCCTCCTCTTAATAGTTTGCCATCCATTGGCCCCCTCTCTCGGCTCACTGGCTATAACTACCTAGATGTCTTTGCTGTACTATGAGTTAAGCCAGATCTCCTCCACAACTGCAATCGGTGTCAAGTCCTAAATAAAATCTTCCTTACCATTTTAACAAGTATCAGCATAATTTTTTCTTTAACCAACCTTATGAGTTTGAACAAGTCACATAACTTCAGTTTTCTCACCCGTCAAATGACACACTAAGACAGGATCTCTTAGACATTGTCACCAGCCTGAATCAACCCCAAATGGACCAAGCTCTTTAGCACCCTGTACCTAGAACTCTTTCCTTAGCATCCTAGGGGGCAGTTTCCCCACATCTCGTCCACCCCTCCATATCCTGGAATCTGCTCTTTGCCCTGTCACATACTGACACTCCAGAGTCCCCCTGAAGGCAATGGAAGGGAACCAATCCCAAAACAGCCTTCAACAAGGGAGACTAACTCAATTTTTAGTTTAATGTTCAGATGGTATAGTCAATAATATATCTGCTTTTATCTTAGCGTAACATTTTATATTGCTTATCACATAGATAATCTAACTTCTTTTCCCCAAAAACTTGCCTAAAGCCAGTTCCCTGGGAAAGCTGTGTGTGTTAATGCGGTGTCTCAGAGCAAGGCCCACGGCCCACACGTGCCCCTGAGAACTCGGGATACAGTGCTCCAGAGATCAAGCCCACCCTGAATCCTTTTTAGCTTTAAAACTTAGTATCTTGCCCCAGGGACAAAAAGACCAGACAATCAAGTTTTACATAGTTATGGTCTTAATAAGACAGGTTTTAAGTGTCTTAATAAAAGTGTCTTTATAGGTTGATGCTTTGATTGTCAACCCATATACTCTGCTCTATGTATTCATAAATGTTGCTGTAACCAGTCACTGACATTTTCACTTTAAGTAAATTATAAGTTCTGCGGAAATTCTAAAGTACCCAAAGCCTATAGGATGTAAATCTCTGCAAAGATATTCTCAAAGTTAGTTGACACTTTGTTCTAGCTGTGAATAGACTTTATCACCTAGTGACTGCAAAGATCATCCAATCTGTTGATTTTTTTCACTGTATGTTAGACGCTTCAAATCAACCCTGATTGTTGAAAATGTATACTTAGTGCCAGCATCAATGAGTCTATGTTATCACTGCTATTTAAAATAAATTTATAAATGAAATTATTTCTAACAAATCAGCCAACTGATAAGTTGAATGAAAATGAGGTCACCTTTAACTTGAAAAAAAATCTACTTTCAAAACTACATGGAGAAAGGCACTACATGGAAGCAGTTTAGAAGGTAAAAAAAGAAAAAACTCCAAAGAAATACTGTGATATAAAACATATGATGCTACATGAGGGTTCTTCTTTCAAGCTTAAACGATTTAGCATCAGAAATAGTGAGAAAATTAATCTCAGGTGACTTCTTATAATATTAGAAATAATCAAATATTGCAATTTGTCAATAAAAGTCAGACCCATTAAGTAGTCTCTATAGCTGTGTGAACCACACATTTGAATGACAGTCAGTCACAAAATGAATCCCGATTTAAGTTCTTTTGAAAAAGTGACACTTATTTCCTCTGTCTAATGAATAAAAATTTTCAAAAGGTAAAGAAAAAAACCAAATGTTGGGTTTTTTCAATATTTCAAATTTGGAAAGGCAAATTTTAAAAATCTTTGTATTCATTGACATCATTGGGTTACAAGATGTGAAGCCCTACCTGGTCTCTGTGGCCCTGAAGTTTGAATTACCGAACACACTATTTGAATACAGCCGTCAAAAATCAATGAAAGAGTATTTTGTTATATGCTTAAGAAAAAAGAAGAGCACAGAGAAATTTAAGGGGTAATTATAAACATACACCGATACTGTATTTTTGCATAAACCCTGAAGCTTATAAAATATGTTCTCATAAAAGAGCAACTAAATTTGAGGAAAGGAGCAAATGTTACCTTTTATCGTCATAGTTCATAAAGGAAAAGCAGAGAGCTCTCTCTCTCTCTCCTCTCAGCTTATTTGATACAACTCCAAGTACTTCACAGTTGTTATTTAATAGTTTCTAAATAATCATACGGCCAGTGAAAGGCACCAATGTATACATTTTACGAAAGAGAAAATAGGATACATCTAGTCAACTGTCCATCGTAAGAGCCACACCAGGAAACAAAATCCAAAACCGTATAGAGAAATGTAAGGAGTGATTGTCAACCACAGCTTGGGGTGTTATCTGCACAATTCCCATTAGAACCAGTGTATCTATGGTTGAGTCACTTTTACCTCTAAAGAGCTTTCCTTTGTTTTTGCCAACATATGTTTCATATGGGAAAACCCAATAAGCCTTAAAATCACAGTGCAAAGTGTTGTAACTTAAAACATTAACTCATTTACCTATTATCCTTGGTCTCCATTATCACTTGGCCTGGAATATCTGTCTGGGAAAACCATGAAAATATTTTTCTTTCTTCCAAGTCTTTCCTTTGTTTCCTGTAAGCGTGTACTCCAGTTCAGCTCTGCCTGGCCAGTGAAAAGGCTGTTTTCCCCTCAGCATCCACTCATCATCTGATGTCCGAAAGCGTTGCTGTGTTTTGTGTTTGTGTTCCTTAAAGTATGACTCTCCAGTCTCAAAGTGTTGCCTCCTTGCGTTACGCCTTCTGATCCAACAACCCACAGATGTTCTTAAGGTAAAACGGTATTGATTAGCTAATGGGTTTTGGCTTTTCCCCAAAGCAAAGAGAAGCTATTTTCATCTGAGAATCTTCCGTATTTCTTTTTGAAGGAGTTGGGGAAGATATGTAGATGTTCTCGGGCTCCGTGTTCCTCACCCTTATCTCAGCAGGCGTGCAGTACTCCTTGGCGAGCACCTTTCTTCTTGCTCCTGTGATACCTGCATCTTGGCATCACTTTTGGGCTCCTGAAAGAAAAGTCAAGGAAGGGTAAAGGAAGGGGTAGGCGAAAGGACTCAGAGTAAAGGCACTGACAATGCAGTTCCTCGTGGAAGACTGCCATGGTTCTGAGCTCCAGGGACTTTCTAATTATAAACTGCTGGTTGCACCACAGCCCTGCCAAGTAGCATGGCACTTAGCCTTCCCCTCACCACCGGCAGACACACATCGTAACCACACAAGGCCGTCTCTATAAATAAAGACATGCCCACTTAATTTAGCTTGATGTTCTCACTACCTGCACATTTCTACGCATCCCTCTAGGTCCCTGGCTTCTTCCAAGTGGAATATGTGCTTCCCACAATGTGCCTTTTTTTAGGAACGATACCCCTAGATCCAAGCCTATGACTTTACACATTATAGCTCATGTTTGAAAATGAAACATCTACGTTTTAAAAAGAAGAAATTTTACTGGTAATACGCTTAATAACCATTGTTGCCTGCAACAGTCTAACATTTTAAGAAATAAACTAGAAGAAAAAGATGACAAGCTGAAACAATGGTAAGCCTGAGGGATGAATGAAACTGAATTTTCTACCCACTCCTACAAGTATCATGGTTACAAATTCTTTATAATTTTCGAGGCGCCCTCTTAGACATTATCGCAGTTCTTTGATAGAGACAGAAGCACGAGTCTGGAAGGTGGGTCGCTGTACTTCAGCGCCCTCGACTAGAAAGTGAGGGACTGAAAATGGGAAAACCAGTTCCTGACTTCTTATTCTGTTTTTGCTACCCAGCAATGTTTCCCTTTGGACAAAAATAATGTAGAGATAATAATCTAAGCTATATTTAGAACACTACAGATTCTTGGATTCATTAAAACCCGGGGAAGAAACTCAAAACTCACTGCAAATCCTTCCCCAAACACTTCCCTAGTGACTTGCTAAAATAAAAATATTCCTAGGCACCATGAGTGAGACTAACGGAAACAAACCAATCCGAAGTCTTATTATTCTTTTATAGGAAATCATATATCAAAACATTTGACTGCCTCCTGTCAAAAATTAGAATAATTCTAGATTTTAAATTAAAATTTAAGAATTAAAATTAAACTAAGGAATTGTAGTAGCAAGAGAATGGAAACCTTTGGTATGATAATGGATTTTAAAAATTGGACTCTGGGGCTTCCCTGGTGGCACAGTGGTTGAGACTCCGCCTGCCGATGCAGGGGACGCGGGTTCGTGCCCTGGTCCGGGAAGATCCCACATGCCGCAGAACAGCTGGGCCCGTGAGCCATGGCCACTGAGCCTGCGCGTCTAGAGCCTGTGCTCCGCAACGGGAGAGGCCACAACAGTGAGAGGCCCGTGTACCGCAAAAAAAAAAAATTGGACTCTTCAATTTGAAATGCTCAGATTCAGAGACATTATGTATAATAAAGTGGAAGAACAGGATTGATTTCTTTATCTGTAGAATGAGAGAATTAGCATGTGTTCTAAGTTATCAACGCCTCTAAAATTCTATGAATCTAGACAAGTATATGTACTTTTAACTCATCAACAATTGTGAGAATAGGAATTAATCCAAATATGCTTTTTTTATTAATTTTTATTGGAGTATAGTTGCTTTACAATGCTGTGTTAGTTTCTACTGTACAGCAAAGTGAATCAGCTATAATTCACTTTGGTCTAATAATCTTGTCAAAGGGAGAAAGGCATTATACAGATGTGCCTTTCATGAACCCGTGCTGGGTCCCAAGGATCACCGTGTCCTAACAGCTCATGACCTCTCGCTAGTAATCCAATCTTCAATTTTTATATCACTTCTATTATGAACATCTTCCTTTTTTAGACACTGGATCGTTTGTGTGTGTGCATCTCCCCAGGACCTGTCTTATCCTCTAATTGCGCAGAACTCACCATCTGCGGTTGAATAACTATATGCCAATGACCACACATGTGGATGAGAGAAGGCAGTGTGTTGACTGGAACATCAGTTTCCCAAACAATAGTCCCAAATTATAGTCATTTCATAATATTTCTCATATTTGAGATGCAACGTACCACTTTGAAGATCTTTGGCCTATTGTGTACCACCTGTTTGATTATTTACTTAATTTTTTTTTCTTTAAATGACTCTCTACTTAAATAAATGTATTATAAAAGGAAACCCAGTACCATGTTCCACAAATAGAAGGCAACTCTAAAAATAAACAAAAGGAATCTTATTAAATTCTGGTTGAAAACACAAGTGTCCATGAAAAACACTGCATCTTTGACTTGCTCTTTCCTCATTATAAATGGGGATTAGTAAATTTATGGGGCATTCATTGCCTTCAATGATTTTATTCAGAAAGAAGAAAGGCTAAAAATTAAGTATCCATTTCAAGAATTTCGGAAAAAAGGTAATGGGGATAAGCTCAAAGAAAATAAGGTTGAGAGTAGATAAGAGTAGAATTAATGAAATAGAAAACAGAGATACAATGGAAAAGTTAGTTCTTTAAAAAGACTAATAATATTGGCCAACTTGTGGCAAGACTGATCAAGATAAAAGCAAAGAAGAAAAAAAAAGTTGGAATGCATCAGAAATGAAAAAGATAAGAGAACATTATTTTTTCTAAAAAAAACTTTTTTTTTGGCCGTGCTGTATGGCTTGTGGGATCTTACTTCCCTGACGAGGGACTGAACCCCGGCCCTGGCAGTGAAAGAGCCAAGTCCTAACCACAGGCCCACCAGGGAATTCCCCAAAAAAAACACTTTAAGGTAATGCATTTTCAAATTTTGAAAATGGACAAATTCTTAGAAAAATATAAAGTACCAAACTAATTCAAGAAATAAGTCAAGCCTATGAAATAGTTTCAATCACTGATATTTAAAATCTCCCCTTGGGGAAAACATTAGGTTAGATGGCTTTACGGGTAAGATGTACCAAATATTCAATAAACAAGCAACTCTAAAAGCTACAGATTCTACCAGAGAACATAAAAACAGACAATATGCCCCAATAATGTCATGAGACTGAGAATATTCCCAAATCCAGTTATCTAAACTAGACTGGGACAGCCTGAAAAAGGAAAATTACTGGCCAATCTTACTCACGAACATAGGTGCAAAAATTCCAAATACGTATTAGGGCGTTGAATGGAGCATGTGTAGTATGATAAAGATAATACTTTATGACCAATTTATTGGACTTATCAGAGGATAAAACTCAATAGCCATTCATGAACCCCCCTCTCAAAAAAAGGAAAGAAAACAAAAAACTTTTAGTAAATAGGAAGTAGATGGGAACTTCCTTAATGGGCAAACCTCACACTGGGCTGTCTCCACTTCTAGTAAACATTTCACTGCAGGCACTGCCAGGACAAGACAAAAAAAAAAAAAAAAAAAATGAGAGGGGCAGGAGGAGGGGGGAGGAAGAGGGGACAAAACAATCACCATTCACAGATGGGACAGTCGAAAAGAATTTCAGACAAATTAACAGAATTAATGATAGAGTTTATCAAGATTCCTGATAAAGTTCAATTGTACTTCTACACACCAGCAAAAGTTTTTGTTTTTTTTTTGTTTTTTTTTTTTTTGTGGTACATGGGCCTCTCAATGTTGTGGCCTCTCCCGTTGCGGAGCACAGGCTCCGGACGCGCAGCCTCAGCGGCCATGGCTCACGGGCCCAGCCGCTCCGTGGCATGTGGGATCTTTCCGGACCGGGGCACGAACCCGTGTCCCCTGCATCGGCAGGCGGACCCTCAACCACTGCGCCACCAGGGAAGCCCAAAAGTTTTTTTAAAAAAGGAAGTTTTTAAGACAACCATTTATAATAGCACGAAAAAATAAGTTACCTTGGAATAATTATAACAAAAGAACTTGTATAAAAATTTGAGATAGAAAAGCTATAAACTTGAACAAAAGACACCCTTTTAAAAATGGAGAGATGTATATGATGGGCAGGAAGGCTCAATATCACTGAAATGTCCACTCTCCTCAGATGGATCTTTTAATTCAAAGGAATTCCAATCAAAATCACAACAACCATTTTTTTTTAAGATTCCATATATATGTGTTAGCATATGGTATTTGTTTTTCTCTTTCTGACTTACTGCGCTCTGTATGACAGACTCTAGGTCCATCCACGCAGACGTAGAGAATGGACTTGAGGACACGGGGAGGGGGAGGGGAAGCTGGGACGAAGTGAGAGAGTGGCATGGACATATATACACCACCAGATGTAAAACAGATAGCTAGTGGGAAGCAGCCGCATAGCACAGGGAGATCAGCTCGGTGCTTTGTGACCACCTAGAGGGGTGGGACAGGGAGGGTGGGAGGGAGGCTCAAGAGGGAGCGGAAATGGGGATCTATGTATACGTATAGCTGATTCACTTTGTTGTACAGCAGCAACTAACACAACAATGTAAAGCAATTACACTCCAATAAAGATGTTTAAAAAAAAAAATCCCAACCTTTTAAAATGAAACTTGAAATTCTAAAAGTTTTATGGAAGAACAAGGGGATAAGAATAAAGACACTCCTTCAGAAGCAGGAGGGGAAAGACGTGCTTTACTAAATAGCAAACTGTAATATAAAACAAGAATAACTAAGTTGGTATGGCATTCACACAGGAACAATCAAACAGCAGAGAGCTTAGAAACAGATCCATGCATTAATGGAAACTTGATACATGACAGAGGTGTTTTGTCAGTTCAGTGCGCAAAGCTGGACCCTTCAAAAAATGTTACCCGGACAAGCGCTTATCCACCTGGAAACATAAATGTATCTGTACCTCACACTGCATACAAGTATCAATTCCAGATGATTAAGGGCATAAGTGAGAAAATCAAACCTTAAAGTTTCTGGAAAGAAATATAACCCAATATCTTTATGACCTCAGGGTACAGAAGAACTCCTTAAACAACAAATAGAAAGCCCTAACCGTAGAAGAAAAGATGGCTACATTCAAACCACATTAAAATTTAGAACTTCTGTTCACCTAAAGCAAGCTACATAAATCAGGAGAACATATTTGTAACACAGACAATCAAAAAAAAGATACAACCTCAAAGAAAAGTGAGCCGAAGACTCCAATCTATACATACTCTTTCCTATGCATAGCATTTCCGTTTTAAAATGATAAAATTTAAATTTGTACTATATTGTGTCTTCTACGTGGGATAATGTTGAAAGTGTTTATAACATGATGAAGAGTATATAATGACAGCTCTATCTGAAGTAGTATTTTTAATATCTTTCATTTATTATCATAATAGCTGTTCATTAAAAATGAGGCACAGATGGAATAACAGAGTCTACGTAATAAGATTTTAAAAGAAGAGGAAAGGAAGGGAGGGGAGGCAAGGAGAGAAAAGGGATTTGCAGACAGGGTCGCCCCTCCCAGCATGGCTTCATTTTTTGGTGCCTACTTGAGCAGCACCCACTCCTTCCCTAAATACCTCTCTGTTATCAGGGCATGAGTCCAGCCCCTTGTGAAACCTCCCTGAGAACTTATTCCCCAAACATTCAAAGTATTCCTTGGGGTTCCCAAGATCCACTTGGTGCCAATAAATCCTTCTTCATTAGTATGAAATTCTGCACGTGGTATTTAAATAATAGTACTGTAGGGGAGCAAAATTTGCCATTTATCATACTAAGTGAAGTAAGTCAGAAAGAGAAAGACAAATACCACATGATATCACTTACATGTGGAATCTAAAATATGACACAAATGAACTTATTTATGTAACAGACTCACAGACATAGAGAACAGACTTGTGGTTGGCAAGGGGGAGGGGTGGTGCCAGAGGGATGGATCTGGAGGCTGGGATTAGCAGGTGCAAACTAGTGTCTATAGGATGGATGAACAAGGTCCTACCGTAGAGCACAGGGAACTGTATTCAATATCCTGTGATAAACCATAATGAAAAAGAATATATATGTATATGTATAACTGAATCACTTTGCTGTGAAGGAGAAATTAACACAACATTGTAAATCGACTATACTTCAATAAAATAAATTTTTTAAAAACTTAGGATGGGGCTTCCCTGGTGGCGCAGTGGTTGAGAGTCCGCCTGCTGATGCAGGGGACGTGGGTTCGTGCCCCGGTCTGGGAGGGTCCCACATGCCGCGGAGCGGCTGGGCCCGTGAGCCATGGCCGCTGAGCCTGCGCGTCCGGAGCCTGTGCTCCGCAACGGGAGAGGCCACAGCAGTGAGAGGCCCGCATACCACACAAAAAAAATACAACTTAGGCTGATTATGTTTAAGGCCCCAAAGCCTCAGGGAGAACCTCTGACCTTCCCACGAACTGCCTAAAAGAACACAGAGCACGTGTTCCAGGAAGGGAGAATCACCATACATAGCTGTATTATGGACTAAGTCTGTCTGTTACCATTCTTCTCTGTGTCCCATTGTCTCTGCCTGGCCCAGTAAACGGTTGTTCACCAACCTCTTGCTTTTCCATCTTCATGTCAATTGCCTTCCTCCACTTTCAAGTCCCAAAGCCCTATTCCCAACCTCCTCTCATGTCTCTAGCTGAGGATGGTATTTAAGATGAGGGCTTCGGCCACTTCGGCGAGTTACCCAGTTCCTGGGTCTGTCCATGTATACACGTTAATAAAATTTTGTCTGATTTTCTCATCTTAATCTGTCTCGTGTTAATTTCATCCTTAGACCAGCCAGCAGAACTTAGAAGGGAAGAGGAAAATGTCTCCTTCCCCAGCAGTACCTTACCTATGTGTAGTCCTTACAATTACATGCATTGTTTCATGTGATCCTCAAGACAACGTTATAAAAGAGGTAGACCAGATAGCTTCCTCATTTTACAGGTCAGGAGTCCAAAGCTATAAGAGGCTAGAGGATGTGCCCACACCCTACAGGCACAGAGATGGGGACAAGATGACAGAAGTCCTCGGGACCTGTCGGTGTTAGTTTACAGAGATGTTAGCCCTGCTGGCGGAGTGTGAAGGAGCGAGGTTATGCGCACCATCACAGAGCCTCCCAGGGCACTAGGAAGTGACAGAGCCCCAGCAGACCTCTTGGCCCCCAGGTAAGGGATTTCAACAACAAACCAGGCTGCTTTCATGTAATAATAGTGAAATGTGTGGAGCGCATCAACATTCACAAATAATTATGTATTGTTTATTATATATATAATAATCTTTATTATATATTGTTTTACTTATTCTCATGATTATATATTGTTATGTATATTGTTTTATTTATTATATATTGTTTATTATATTTATAATGAACAAGCCTTTATTATATATTCTTTTACTTATTCTCATGATTACTTTGTACTAATTTAAGATCAAAATATGTAGACAAAGAAATATTAAAATGTCTTTCTTGATTCTCAGTACATGCTTTCACACACACGTTCATTCAGTTCAACAAACATCCATTTCTTGGTGTGCTGTGGCCATTCTACCTATGCAGATATATGAACACATCTCTGCCTATAATTAAGCATATATTTAGTTCTATTTCATTTTTTATTGTATTAAACTACAGAAATGTTTTGTTCCTTACTGATTATAGGAATACCACTATATAGATTTTTATACTTATGTGTTCAATGCTTCTCTTGTGTATAAATCTTCATCTGATAGTGCATCTATTTTTGAGTGCTTCAGTGTACCACACATTTACTTTTATAAATCCTTTACAATAATGCATGGAAGATAAAAGCTAGTAGCCTTTTTATGGCATCTAATATGATTGAACAGCAGTCTGATGCAATTTAAAAAAATAAGAAATGTCAACATTCAAACTATCCATACTGATAAATTGACAATTCCTCAACAAGACAATCAAATTAATCAAGATATGATAAAACTGGGTCTTTTTTTTTTTTTACTGCTTTCATGATAATTGTGTGTTTACATATTTCATTAACACAGCCAAGAAAATTAGGATATCCTAAACTTTGTACCCAGTTGCATTGCTATTGGTAGTAAAACTGTAATGCAGTATGGTAAGGTTATCTTGTAGAGGTATGGTATCTTTAATTTGTTAAAGTGATTTCATAGATACTACCTTATTTCAGTCTCATAACAGCCTCGTGATTTGGTAAGAAATTATTAATTCCATTTGACAGATCAGGAAACTGGTGTCCAGAAAAGTCAAGCACCATCTCATGCTGGGACTTAAACTAAGGTCTTTACTCCATCTCTTACCTTAATCCCACTATTGAGTACCTAACACAATACAGACACTCAAATATTATTTCCTTCTCTGCCCATAGGGTCCCCAAGGGGGAAAGAAGCTACTCCCGTGATATCACTTTGGGGAAGAGTAATTCAATCGAGGTCACGACCCGGGAGTCACATAACCTCTCCGTGCCCAGCCTTCCTCACTGTGACACGGGACAGCTTGCCCCATCTACACACAGAGTCATCATGAACACCAGCCTGAACGGTGTCTAAAAGTACTTAATGAATGGCAGGCCGGTCCTGCACATACGGGATGCCAGTCTTTTTGCTCATGGACTGTCCTCTAACCCACAAAGGGACAGGAAATGCTCATGCTCTTCTCGCCCACTGATCCCTGTTCTCTCACGCCTCAGGGGCTAAACAGTCAGTGCCCTATGATGGCTATGAGGGAACAGGCCTGGCCGTCCACCCTGACCAGCTGTGAAATCCCCGCGTTCGGCTTTGACTCCTGAAGCCACCGCCCACGGCTAATACAAGCACAGTGTGTCCCTCCAGTGATTTCTTCACCTTCCCAGCAAAAACACCCTATTGTGGCAACCTGGGCTTCCCTCAGAGCAGTCGGATTTGACACCATATATGATCTCATTTAAGGAGCAGGAAAGAAACACGCTTGCTCCACTTACTCACTGGGGTGAATATTTCTTTGAGTTGCTCTACTTGAAATGGAAACTGGCCGGATACCCAGGGCTTAACTCACGGCCGCTGTGCCCAAGGGCCCTGTCTTAAGGAAGCAGGGACGTCCAGGGTGCCCCGCCCCCTTCACAGTTCACATGGACCCCTGAGCTCTACCTGTCAAGAAAGCTTCAGTTTCCCTAGAAGCAGTCTTTTCACCTATTTATAGCAAAGACTAGAGCCAGAGTTGCCTTCAGCGATCTCCTGCCAACAGGATACACATTCCTCTAAAGCTGGGAATTAAAAATCAATATTACTCTTCATCATGTTTGATCAGACATATTCACAGGCAGCTAAAACCTCTGTGACGTGCTGAAAATTCGCCCTTGAAAGTCCCTGACGTTACAGAAACAAGGAACCAATATAGACAGCCTGCGGGCCCACAGAAAGCCTCCAGTGGGGTTACCCTCAGAATAATGGTCGTGCTCTGCTTGCTGCCAGCACAAAACATGAGTCAGCACAGACTTGAAAACGGCATCTTTGCAAAACAGAGAAGTCAGATTAATTCCCCCTATAAATCAATAGACCAAAATGTAAGGCAAAGCAAGAATGGCGGCTGTCATTAATTAACAGAACTGTATGGGCACAATCTACCGTAGAAAAAGGTCGTGGTCACTATAGCCTTATTTGACCTCAAGTAAACATCCCTGAAATGGAAGATTTACAAAAATGCACTTTACAGAGCCGAGAAGTGAAGTTAAAGGTAAGGGAGGGCTTCCCTGGTGGCGCAGTGGTTGAGAGTCCGCCTGCCGATGCAGGGGACACGGGTTGCCGCGGAGCGGCTGGGCCCGTGAGCCATGGCCGCTGAGCCTGCGCGTCCGGAGCCTGTGCTCCGCAGCGGTGAGAGGCCTGCGGAGTGCAAAAAAAAAAAGGTAAGGGATACTTATCAGTGTGTGTGTGTGTGCGTGTGCGTGTGCGTGTGCGTGTGCGTGTGCGTGTGTGTGTGTGTGTGTGTGTGTAATTGAAGATTTCCAGTAGAATGTACAGCAGAAAAAATACTGTCTCAAATTTAATAAGAAAAATGTATAAATTATTCCCCTACTGTCCCAAATCCCTTCTATGTTGTACAAATCTTCCTCGTCCACTTTGCAAAAAGTTCCTCAAGAACGTCTAACTCATCTTTGCCCCCCTACTCGGTCAGATGCAGGGCCATGGATACAGAAGGTATTCAATAAAGAATGAATAGTTTAGTCACTTTGGCCCATTTCCAGGTAATAAAAGACACATATACTGTCATAGTATATCTTGAATTGAGTTGATCTAGCCTCAACTTTTGGTCCGTCGACAGGCAGAGCTAATTGTTGGAGGCAGGGGTTTGGAAGGGCTACCACTGGAATAAACTCCTTGAAGTCTTAGGTTTACCTTTAAAAGCTCAATTATCTTCAAAGATAAATTTTACATAAAAGTAATATGCCATATGGGTGAACTGTATAGTATGTGAATGATAACTCAATAAAGCTTTTAAAAATAATATATTAAAAATAGATTATATGATTGAAATACATCTCTTTTGATATTATCTGACTAATATTATTATTATCTAGCTTTTTGAAGGGAAAAATAATATTCACTTGAAAACCAATGCTTCTCTGGGAGCCTGCCAGGGACTTTGTTCACCAGCCATCTGATCCCAGAGGTGGGGAGGGGAGAGGGTCACTGAGCTATTCTCAGGCCCAGTTAAGGGGAAACTGAGGCTCCAAGAGATGAAGCATCAGAGCTAGTCTGATGTAGAGCCCGTTTCCAAAACCGCGTTTACCTGACTCCTAATAAATGTATTTAAAGTCTCGGGTATTTCTTTTCAGTCACTAGCCGGGCCTCTTGGGAAAATGAAGGTACATAATACGTTCCTCAGGATCAGAATTTTCTTAGGATAATCATTGAACTTAAACATTTAATAAACAAAAGTATCAATAAATAAACCCAGGGAAATGTTTGGCATGTTATGGAAAATTGATAAAGATTAGATATAACTTATATTTTGAGTTTAAAAACCTAACAAATTAATATCTTTACGCTCAAAGTAACTATTTAATTTATCAGTTAAGATTCTGTTTATATAAGGTTGACAGACTTAGCAAATAAAAATATGCCCAGTTAAGTTTGAATTTCAAACAAATAACAAATAATTTTTTTAGGTTATGTTTATCTTATGCAATAGTTTCTGTAATTTATCTGGTAACCCTGTTAGGACTTTTTTTAATGGTTAAATGTATCATTGCATTAAAAACAAGGAGGGGGTGGGATGAATTGGGAGATTGGGGTTGACTTATATACACGACTATGTGTAAAATAGATAACTAATGAGGACCTACTGCATAGCACAGGGAACTCTACTCAGTGCTCTGTGGTGACCTAAATGGGGAGGAAAACTGAAAAAGAGGGGATATATGTTTATGACTCACTTTGCTGTACAGCAGAAACTAACACATACATACATCCCCCCATCTCCTAAATGTTTTCTTTATTTAAAAAAAAAAGACTAAACCTCTATTAATATGGTGAAATAGTGCACAAATTCCAGATGCCCCAAAACTTCAAATACAAACTCCTCTCTAGCACTTAGTACTTTAATGAAATAAGGAGATCTATGAAGTTTAAATGACCACCCATAAAAATATTCAGGCGGCTTTGACTTATTTTAAAATGTTGTCGTTTCAGAACATGTGAAAAGGATATGTGAACTGCAGAGCCCGTATTTTCTTGACTAGAGGATAGACTCGTGGTCTCATCCAGAGAGGAATATTGAAGACGAATGCTTGTCTGGATGGCATGTTGCTGTAAGTGGACCATAGATTTCCCCTTACAAAACCGAGAAGCCCCATGGCATCCTGGGCTTCACACCGCCAATGACCTCTTAGTGCCCTGAGAGGGCACACAGGGTGCAGGGGTCACCGCTCAGGGTTGGCAATCTGAGCGCTCACTGATATCCAGCAAGAAAAGCGAATCTAGATACCGCCCAGTCAACCCCCTCTTTCAACAAATAAGAAATGGTCGGGGCTCCACTCTCTTTCAATTTTACATTCTATAATCTGCAAAATGGGTTGCCTGTTTCACAAGGCTGTTGTGAAAATGAAGAGAGACAACATACGTGAAAGCGTGCTATTTGATCAATAATTGTGATAAACTGGAGTATACCAGGCCTTGCAGGAAATGTAAAGACTGTCTACACCATACCTCTTATCTCAGAGCTGAGGTTAACAGACTCTCCCATTAGCACAAAGAGAAGCCACAGCCGAGGCAGAGCCACGCCTCCGATTCCCAGGCCAGTGTTTCTTCCACCTTCCTTATGTGTCCTGGCACAATGGCGCCGTCCTCAACTTACATCTGACACTATGTGCTAAGCGCAGAGTTTAAGGAAAGCAAAGGTGGTCAGGAGAAAGGCACGCAAAATAGAAACTAAAATAGTAACGGCATTGGCAGTATGAAAAGCCAGTTGCCACCCGGGTTGTCCAAGATCAGAACCGCCACGGGAATTGCTCCAATTTCAAATCAGCGCCTTTTGCACCGCCCACTTGGACTCATGGCCGGACAGTCAATATCATCCTCAATTCTGCCACCATACAGGATTTGATGGGAGCCAGAAAAAGGAAATTGGCCTTTCCTCTTCCAGTAGAACATGCCTGCGGCAACATGGAAATACCAGCATCACGTTTATAAGACATCCTTAGCAAGTACTGAATATATTTTTTTGTACTTAGAGCTGATGAAGAAGCACTTGGTCAAAAGATCATTTCAACATTCATACCTTTAGGGAAATGGTATGAGAAACCTCCATTTTTTTTGATTTTTTAAAATAAAAATTTATTAAAGAATTAATGACAAAACATAATAATAAGCATAAATAGTAAAACAGCGAACATAGAATTACCGAGAACCCAGTCCCTGTATAACACTATATGTACATTCTTACTGTTAAACATGGCCTTATCCAGTGTGAACAGCAATTTATGCTTTACTTATTTTTGCTTGTCAAAAAAACGAAGGATGTTCTTCTTTGCTTAATGAATAAATCTTTTGTTATTTTACCTAGGCTCTCCATTTGGGAAAGAAAATCTTGAAAGTATGCTAATTGTAATTGTATTATAATTGAAAGTCAGTTATGTTGTCAGCAGCTTGCATTGTTCTGTTGGAAAGAATTGTGAAAACCTGAGCTTCATCTTAGGATGATTATTTAGTCAACAAGGACACTATTGCCATTTTCATCAAGGTGGTTTATTAATGTCTAGTCTTAGAAAAAGATAATTTAAAATTTTGACAGCACTTTTTTTGGCTCCTACGTACCTATGCATTAAGGAATCATTCACCTAATGACATAAGCAAAATGCCTTTTCTTTCTCCTATCGAAATGCTTTCTATTTCTTCCATCCACCTGGCTCTGGGATGTCAGCAGAATCAATAGAAGGAAAGAAGACGGGGGCCCTTACAAGAGGAAAAATAATCCACATTTCATTGTGCCCAAAGACAATTCAGATCACTAGATTTACAAGAATGTTTGAGAAACCTCTTTCGCCTGCTTCCTCACGGACGGGTAGCCTGAATGAGAAAATGACAGAACACCCGCGAAGCAGCTACATTTGTGCCAAGTACCGTGCTGGGTGCCTTCAGATGCACTGGCTCATTTCAACCCTGGAAAATTGTGTGAACAACTGCCATTATCTCTGACACAGGAAGGAACTGAGGCTCGCAGAAGCTGAGTGGGTTTTCAGGGGCTGCAGAGCTGAGATCTGAACCCAAGGCTTCTGAGAGCAAATCCAGGGTAAAGCAGCAATACACCAGACGCTGCTGATGTAAGCCGAAAGTCTTAAAATAAGGCTGTCAGTCAGGTTTTCCTTCCTATCATGTGAAGAATAGAAAACACCATATCCAGCATGGAAAAGATCTTACAAACCAGGCCAGGAACAAGGAAAATATGGGAATATGGTTTGTTTGAAAGGGAGACCGAAGGAGCCTTGACCTCCACAGAAAAGGAGGCAATTGGCCAGCTGAAAAGCCAGGAAGGTAAAGAAAGGATGAAGGGACAGCCACGGAGGAAGGAGGAAAAGGAACTGGGTATCATTTGTCCATGATGTGAAGAAGACTGCAGCAAGATTAGGGAAAGACGGTTGGTTAGTCATAAGTAAAACCACTGGGTTATGACAACCATGCATTAACCTAATATGTGTCTGGTTATCAAGGAATAACTTCCGAAAACAATGTGAGAGATTTGCTTTTCAAGTGACAAATAAAATGGGATTAAGTGTCAGTCGTTTATCTGCAGTGGAGGAAAGGTAAGAGCTCCCCTCAGTATAACTTCAGGGCAGCTCTCCTCAGCTGCGGGGGCGTATGGGCTTGACCTGCATTCTGCCTTTTACTCAAATGAACAGGCTTTCTTCACACAGTGAGAACAAAACCTACATAAAAATTAAAGCCCAAGCTATCGACATGTTAGAAGCAAACCCGACACTCTTCACCGAGGTATCAACCTTGTTTTAAGAAAAAGAGTGAGAGATTTTCGTTGCTACTGTTAAAACTGGGATACTCTAAGAATTTAATGATCACTTATTAAGATAAAATTTAATAACTAAGTAAAATGTTTTCAACTAAAAGCAGGATTTTCAGATATTACTACTTAAGATAACTGCAATAAGTGGCATCATTTACGAGCATGCTGTTTAAAGGAGAACAATTACTATAAATTAGCCTAGAAGGCACTTGGGGAATCCCGCTTTATTATTCAATAGCACTCTGCGCTCCACACTCTGCATTACAGCAGCAGACCCTTTGTGAGCAAACCCACAGGACGGGGTGGGAATTAAAATGACAAAGCCGGGAGCTCCGAGCATCTCGGCCGCGGGGATCTCTCTAGCAAGGCTGCAGTCGGAGCCTCCCCGGTAAACCGCAGGCTGCGGCCCAAAGTGGGAATCGCCAAAAGAACCCCAAACTTACAGCAGCACAGAGCTTTAAAGAAGCGTCTCTGTCCTCTCACAAGGGCGTTTCCCAAGGCGACCGCAGGGCCCGGGCGCCCCGGTCCCAGCCCCGCTCTCAGAGGACCTGGTGACCCATCCCCCGCGGAGCCCGCATTCTCGTGGGCCCCGGCCCGCTCCCGTGACATCCGGCCGGCCCCTCACATACTCACCGGTGGCTGCCAGCATCGCGTCCCCGGCCTTTGTGGTCCTTGTGTCCCATCAGCAGGTTCCAGCGTGACTGCCACCGCAGCCGCACTGGTCCAGGCCACCGGACGCCGTGCCGCAGTCAGCAGCTACCCGCCCACACCCCGCGCGCCTTTTTTTTTCTTTTTAAAGAGACAGGACCATCACCAACCTTCGGTTTCAATAATGCTGCAAAATGCGGCTTGGACGCTTCAACTGGTGGTACAGAGGACAGTAAGTGCATTATCTCTTCTGTTCACATTACAAAGTTGCACCTAGGAGGAAGGCATGCCTACCAGGAGATCATCTCTCTTGGACACTGGTATACCTAAGGCTGTGTGACCTTAGACAAGTCGGTTGTGGGTTGCATTTTCCCGGTGGAAAACAGAGACTGTGACCGGCCACATCCAGTCTGGAAATCCCATAATCTACTAGAATTGAAGAGCAGCCACACACTTGCTGCTAAAACACGATAATACGCTCTGTTTGCCTTGCAGGTTCTAGCTCACAAGGAATTTTTTGTGTTTTATTTGGATTTGGGTAGGAGTTTCCGAAGGTCAAAAAGAGCATTCGCTCGAAAGGCTTTGTAAACTGTGAAATGCTATACAGCTGTCAAACGCTCTAAGTTTTCATTGTTACTGTCTATTTAATAATAAAACGATAGGAACGATAGATCAGGTAGTATCTATCTCCTTGCTTCCTACAAGAGGAGGATGTGAAATACCGGGAGAGTCTGTTTTCACAGACAGCCCTACCTCCCCTCCCCCTTCGGTGCACTGTCCTCCTCATCCAGGTTCCCGGTGGACGAGGCTGCTTCACCAGTGTGGATCTGGACTGCAGGCTTATCTGGGAACGGCTGGAGCTTTGAAGCTCTGGCTTGCTTTACCTCTGAGGAGAATTTCTAACTCAGCTCAGCAAACTCCAGAACTCTCCCCTGGGGAGACCAACCAGGCCCCCAGTGTCAGAACCACTCCAGATTCAAAGCCACCCGCCTCTGCAGAATGGCCCTGTGCGGGCTGCACTCAGGACACTAAACTGCCTGGTGTTTCCCTGGCATCTTAGCCTCACAGAGTTAGATGTATAAATATAATGTCCTAGGAGATGGTAAGGAAGTGTTTTGTTCTAGCAAAATCACCATGTAACGACAGGTTTCCATCAGGGAGAAATCGAGCTGGGGAGCCCTTTTCCCTGATTCTCACATGGTGCCGCGTGGGCCCTTGGTGGCAGGTGGAGGCCAGCCTGTCCCCTCAGTTCTAACAGCACCGTTTCGATGGTCCCCAGGTGAATGAAGCCCATGTCGACCGAGACGCGGGCTCCATAGCCCCTGGGGAAATCTTCAATTTCTTGTTCACCTAGCGCAGTTATCTGCTCGTAACTCTGAACTATTAGAGAAGTTCTAAGTTTATAACTCCCCAC